>NC_068306.1:3602778-3757347 GCF_025860055.1 Xyrauchen texanus | reverse complement strand
AGTGTCTAATAAATAGGTACTAGTATCTATTGAATAAGTACTAGTAGCTAATTAATAAGTACTAGTATCTAATGAATAAGGACTAGTATCTAATGAATAAGTACTAGTATCTAATGAATAAGTACTAGTATCTATTGAATAAGAACTAGTTTCTAATGAATAAGTACTCGTATCTATTGAATAAGAACTAGTTTCTAATGAATAAGTACTAGTATCTATTGAATAAGTACTAGTATCTATTGAATAAGTACTAGTAGCTAATTAATAAGTACTAGTATCTAATTAATAGTTACTAGTATCTAATGAATAAGTACTAGTATCTAATGAATAAGTACTAGTATCTATTGAATAAGAACTAGTTTCTAATGAATAAGTACTCGTATCTATTGAATAAGAACTAGTTTCTAATGAATAAGTACTAGTATCTATTGAATAAGTACTAGTATCTATTGAATAAGTACTAGTAGCTAATTAATAAGTACTAGTATCTAATTAATAGTTACTAGTATCTAATGAATAAGTACTAGTATCTATTGAATAAGAACTAGTTTCTAATGAATAAGTACTCGTATCTATTGAATAAGAACTAGTTTCTAATGAATAAGTACTAGTATCTGTTGAATAAGTACTAGTATCTATTGAATAAGTACTAGTACCTAAAGAATAACTACCAGTATCTAATATATATGTACTAGTCACAATTGGAATAGATACTAGTCAGAACTGAATAGTTGATATCTAAATGACAGATCCCCATAGAAGTCAATGGCAAAAAAAAAAAAATGTTACTAGTAACAAAAGAATAGTTACTAGTCACTATTGAAATAAGTACTAGTATCTAATGAATAAGTACTAGTAACTAATGAATGAGTAATAGTAGCTAATGAATAAGTACTAGTATCTAATGAATAAGTACTAGTATCTAATGAATAAGTACTAGTAGCTAATGAATAAGTACTAGTAGCTAATTGATAAGTACTAGTATCTAATTAATAGGTACTAGTATCTAATGAATAAGTACTAGTATCTAATGAATAAGTACTAGTATCTATTGAATAAGTACTAGTATCTAAAAAATAAGTACTAGTACCTAAATAATAACTACCAGTATATAATATATATGTACTAGTCACAATTGGAATAGATACTAGTCAGAACTGAATAGTTGATATCTAAATGACAGATCCCCATAGAAGTCAATGGCAAAAAAAAAATTTTTGTTACTAGTAACAAAAGAATAGTTACTAGTGACTATCGAAATAAGTACTAGTATCTAATGAATAAGTACTAGTATCTAATGAATAAGTACTAGTATCTATTTAATAGGTACTAGTATCTAATGAATAAGTACTAGTAACTAATGAATAAGCACTAGTATCTAATAAATAAGGACTAGTATCTAATGAATAAGTACTAGTATCTATTGAATAAGTACTAGTACCTAAAGAATAAGCACTAGTATCTGTTGAATAAGCACTAGTACCTAAAGAATAAGCACTAGTAGCTAATGAATAAGTACTAGTACTTAATGGAATAGATACTAGTATCTAAAAAATAAGCACTAGTAGCCTGAAAATAGAGACTAGTAGGTTAAAATGATTAAATGTTAAAACGGCTTGCCATATGTTGCACCTTAATTCTTTCTCCTCTTCTCCTTCCATTTCCTGTCATCTCCCTTAATATGCAGTTGGTTCATTAATATTCAACATATTATTTGCATACTGATTATTTAAATAGTACTAGTATCTATTAAGGTAAGGATATCTTTGATCTAAAATGTTACTAGTAACTAAAAAATAAGCACTAGTTCTATTTATTCTTAACAAGTTGGGTATAATTAAATACTAGACACTATTGGAATAAGCACTAGTATCTAATAAATAAGGACTAGTATCTAATGAATAAGGACTAGTATCTGTTGAATAAGTACTAGTATCTAAAGAATAAGGACTAGTATCTAATGAATAAGTACTAGTATCTAATAAATAAGGACTAGTATCTAATGAATAAGGACTAGTATCTGTTGAATAAGTACTAGTATCTAAAGAATAAGGACTAGTATCTAATGAATAAGCACTAGTATCTAATAAATAAGGACTAGTATCTAATGAATAAGGACTAGTATCTGTTGAATAAGTACTAGTATCTAAAGAATAAGGACTAGTACCTAAAGAATAAGTACTAGTGTCTAAAGAAAAGGCACTAGTATCTAAAGAATAAGCACTAGTGTCTAAAGAAAAGGCACTAGTATCTAAAGAATAAGCGCTAGTGTCTAAAGAAAAGGCACTAGTACCTAAAGAATAAGCACTAGTGTCTAAAGAAAAGGCATTAGTACCTAAAGAATAAGCACTAGTGTCTAAAGAAAAGGCATTAGTACCTAAAGAATAAGTACTAGTATCTAAAGAAAAGGCACTAGTACCTAAAGAATAAGCACTAGTGTCTAAAGAAAAGGCACTAGTACCTAAAGAATAAGCACTAGTGTCTAAAGAAAAGGCACTAGTACCTAAAGAATAAGTACTAGTATCTAAAGAATAAGCGCTAGTGTCTAAAGAAAAGGCACTAGTACCTAAAGAATAAGCACTAGTATCTAATGAATAAGTACTAGTATATATTGAATAAGTACTAGTATCTGTTGAATAAGCACTAGTGTCTAAAGAAAAGGCACTAGTACTTAAAGAATAAGCACTAGTAGCTAATGAATAAGTACTAGTACTTAATGGAATAGATACTAGTATCTAAAAAATAAGCACTAGTAGCCTGAAAATAGAGACTAGTAGGTTAAAATGATTCAATGTTAAAACGGCTTGCCATAGTGTTGTGTTTGTGGGAGAGAAACAAAATCTACAAGCTTGCAACTCTTAAAATAAATTTCTCTGTGACTTCAAATTTACTGATACACATGTGGCTAATCTCTACAACTACAAATAACACTGTCACAGGTGCTCATTTGATTTGCACCAAAAATACCTTCATAGTCATGGATCTAGCGGTGCAACAGGCAAATTATAGACTGCTCTGCCTCATGCAAGAGGACTGTCCTGTGGAGGATCACATTCGCGACTTTCTGGAGCTGGCGAATCTAGCGGACTTCCCGGACTACTTCCTGGTGGTGTTCTTCAGGGCAAACCTCCACAGTTCACTGAAGGAGGGGTTGCCACCAGCGACTCGCCGCTGGACGCTCCTCGAATTTGTGGAAGAGACTCTACTAGTCTGCGGCTCGCCTTTCACTGTGGGTGTAGTAGAAGAGGGCCCTACCTCTCCTCCCACAGTGGTCACCCCCCAGCCTTCCATGGCTCGTCCCTCCACGCCCCCGAGGAGGAGGAGGAGGAGGAGGAGGAGGAGGAGTGGCTTCTGCTCTCCAGGCGGGACGGTCGAGGCTACAGGCGTGGGCTCTGGCTCGCTGAACATTGAAGGCAGAGCCATGGGAGGGCCGTAGATTTAATCTGAAATGATCTCATCATTTTTAACAGACATTTCATGTTTCAAATATTTCTTACTAAAAGAACAAAAATAATTGATAATGGATCCAATAAATCACTGGAAATATTAAGATGAATCTGAATGATTAAATTCATGTCTGTACAAAACAATAAACAGTAACATCTCTTCATCCACCAAGAGTTATTTGGCCTGTAAAAGGTTGAAGACTCCTGGAATAAACACACAGTGAAATGAGATCTGGATTAAATATATCAAATCTGTATTGTTGACAAACTGACAAATCACCTTTAAAACACACCTGTGTGAAATCAGTTTAATATGATCGCACTTAATACACACACACACACACACACACACACACACACACACACACACACACACACACAACACAGCCAATAGGAATGAGTTTATACCTGTTACATATTCATGAGAAGATAGGGGCGGAGCTATGACATCACTGAATCTCAGTTAAAGTTAAACTAATATTAAAACAGGAAGTCTTTCAACGTTTTCTCTCTTCAAACGGCAGAATATTTCTTCAGATATTGTCAAACTTTAGTGATCACAGCTGATACTCACTCACAGGTAAGTGATAATAGAAATATAAGAGACATTTCCCTGAACAGGTTTCTAATGTTAGTGGTCTGATTCAGAGGAGTTTGTGTCACACTGGAATAAAGCTGCACAAAACCAGATTTAAACACCAGTTAAATACTCCAACTAGTTTACTGAATTAGTATCAGAATATCATTGAATCGGTTATAAATCAGAGTTTGATGTGTGCTGTCATGTTGTCAAATAACTTGAAGACGTCAGAAACAGGAAGTGTTTGAACTGCAGACAGAATGAACAAAGTCCAGTGAAAATGTTTCATCTTTTTACTCCATTTAGTCTTTCATATATAGAAAGAGTCTTTCATGATGATGTTAAAGTGTTGTTGTAAAGATCTGTTTCTATGTTCTGTGACTCCTGGAGATTTTGTATTTCAGTTCTTCGAGCACACAGGAGAGAGATGATGACAATAAACAGCAGTGCAATAGTTCAAATACTGTCAATGACTTTTATGAAGAGACTCACTGGAATATTTCACACACAAAGATTCAATTATTATGTTTTATTCTCACTATCAGTGCTTGAACAATAAATATACTCACTTTAATATGAATGTTCATGATCTGAACATGAATGTCAGTGGTTGAATTGAATAATATTTGTTCTGTCAATAATAATAATTGTGTTTGTGAAGTGCTGCATTGTCTGAACTGTAAGAGGTGCTGTAGACTAGAGCTTCTGTACATGACTAGCATACTGCTAACTGCATACTGCTAACTGCATACTGCTAACTGCATACTGCACACTAAATACTGCTAACTGCATACTGCATACTGCATACTGCATACTGCTAACTGCATACTGCACACTGCATACTGCACACTGCATGCTGCTAACTGCATGCTGCTAACTGCATACTGCTAACTGCATACTGCTAACTGCATACTGCACACTAAATACTGCATACTGCATACTGCTAACTGCATACTGCTAACTGCATACTGCTAACTGCATACTGCACACTAAATACTGAAATCAGCTTTAAACTGCAACATTTATTACTTTTGATCACAGACACTTTTAACACTTGAACTTTTGACTTTCATCTTACATCGAGTCATTTAATAAAACTGGAGATCTAGAATATATGAGAACTTACTCAGAAGTGAACTGAATGTCCTCTTGAGAAGTTCATCTTTAATATTTCACACACTTTGATCATGTTTCATGCTGTGAAATGAGATGTTGGAGTGTTGTGTCCTAAACAGGATTAAAGAGAGGAAGAGCAATGGCAGAATCTTCCTCAACATCACCAAAACAAAAACCAACCAGGAGAAACAGTTCAGGATATTCACGTCCATGTAAGTCAGTGAGAGAGAAAAATAATAAATGAGTGAATTAATGAAGCAAATAACATCAACAACAATAATAATGTCATGTGAAAAACCTAAACATCACATCAGATTAAATCTAAATACAATAATACTTCAATAATTTGTATTTTTAGACATGTCGTCCTCCAGTAGTGCACTAAATGAGGAGCTTCAGTGTTCAATCTGTCTGGATGTGTTCACTGATCCAGTCACAACTCCATGTGGACACAACTTCTGCAAGACCTGCCTGAATGAATGCTGGAAAAACACTCAGAACTGCAGCTGTCCATTCTGTAAAGAAACATTCAGCAAAAGACCTGATCTGAAGATTAATACAACACTCAGAGAGCTCGTGCAACACTTTGAGAAGAAGTTTAATCTGGGTAAATCTGAAGTTCTCTGTGACATCTGTGATGAAAGAAAGCAGAAAGCCGTGAAGTCTTGTCTGACGTGTCAAAGCTCTTACTGTGAAACTCACCTGGAGCCTCATCGGAGAGTCCCACGACTAAAGAAACACAAACTGATGGACGCTGTGGAGAATCTGGAGGATTATATATGCCAGAAACATGAGAGACCTCTGGAGCTGTTCTGCAGAGATGATCGGATGCGTGTTTGTGATTTCTGCACCGCAACAGACCACAAGACTCACAACACTGTTCCTATAGAGGACGAGAGTGCAGAGAAGAAGGCAAGAGTTACTAATATTCAATCAATACTTATTTTGATGACATCTTTTATACATATAGATCAGGTGGGGTTTATTCAGGGCCGCAGCTCTTCTGATAACATTAGGCATTTCATCAATATGTGGTCAGTGTCGAATGATCAGACTCCGGTCGCTGCTGTCTCACTTGATGCCGAAAAGGCGTTTGATATGGTAGAATGGGATTATCTTTTTAAGGTTTTGGAAATTTATGGGTTCAGAAATACTTTTATTGGATGGATTAAGTTACTTTATAGACACCTGGTAGTGGTGGTACAAACAAATGGATCAATTTCACATTATTTTACTCTGAATTGGGGCACCAGGCAGGGTTTCCCTCTTTCCCTATTATTGTTCCGTCTTACCCTTGAACCATTAGCAGCCACGATAAGAAAGGAGGATGATTTTCCAGGGGTGATGCATAAGCTTTTACTTTACATAGATTATATTTTATTATTCGTCTCTGACCCTATTAGATCTATGCCTTGCCTCCACAGAATTATAAGTTCTCAGGATACAGAGTTAACTGGTATGAAACCGAAGCTTTGGCTCTGACAGCGTACTGCCCAGTAACGGCTTTTCAGCCAGGCGCCTTCTAAAGGCCCAAACAGGGCATTAAGTATTTGGGCATCTTTTTCCCTTAGTTAGTTCATCTATCTATGTTTAATGTTGTTCATATGAATCATATTCAAAGTGTAACTACCTGCTACAATCGCTCCCTGTAGATGTCCCCCTCTCTTATTTCAAGCAATTTGAAGCATAGCGAAACCCTTCATTTGGAATGGTAAACGTCCCAGATTACATTTCAATAAGTTACATAGACTGATTGACAAAGGTGGGCTAGGCCTACCCAAGATTTTGATTTATTATTATGCATTCGGTCTCAGATATTTGGCTCATTTTTCGCTTCTACCTGAGAGAGCCCCTCCCTGGTTTAGTATCGAACAGAAAGTTCTTGCACCTATTTTGCCATTGCAAAGCCTTTCTATTAAACTAAACGGAGAAGTTAAGTTACACCCGGTTATCTCGCATTTGCACACGGTGTGGACAAATGTGTCCTTTATGCTGGATGGATTGTGTGGGAGGTTACTACACTCGGTGACCTATATGAGAGTGGGGTGTTGAGATCTTTTGAAAACTTTCAGTGGTTCAACATTTTAGGATTCCCAGATCTCCGGTCTTTAGGTATTTACAGCTGCGCCACCTGCTCTACTATTTTTGGGAGTATCATACACCCCCATAAAGCTGCAGATACTCTAGTGAATGGTGATTTCTGCTTTTGTAAAAGGTCATGAGGCATCAGTGTATTACTCCCTGCTAACTCAGAGTCTGGGGGACGGAGCTTCAACTTCTCTCGGGAGATTATGGGAGAAATATTTAGTGTGGGTTAGGAGTCTAAAAAACATCAAGTTTGCATCTAGAGATGCACGGGTGCGCCTTATGTACTTTAAGATTTTGTAATTTTATTGATTCTACTAGATCCACTTTAGATTGTATAGTCTTGGTCTTAAAGACACACCCACCTGCTGGCGATGCCAATCAGCAGACGGGGAAACAACCCATGTGTTAAGATCCATGGTTGAGGGTTCAGAGCTTCGTGTGTGAAGTGGTTTTTGTTTTGCCCCAGACTGCATGATGATTGGCAGCTGGGTAATCCTCAGGGGTTGGAGATCGTCTGGTGCACCCTCATTTCGTGAGTGGTGTGTCGAGTTGGGCAGGGTGGTGGCATTTAAAGAGATAGTGTATAGAAGGCTGGGCAACATCAGATATCAGGATATGGTGCGGCTATATGGTATATTAGGAGGGCTCTCAGAGAGGGGCAGCGGAGAGGGACTGGTGTTTCCAAATATTTTCTGTTTTATTGTCTATTTGTGTGTCTTTGTCAGTTGACTTTTGACCACTGGAGTGCTTGTTTGTGTCGGTTGGGGGGTTAATGTTCGTGGGGGAACAGTTATGATTTCATGTGGTTTGATGTTGCATTTTCTGTTATGTCTATGTGATTTGCTGCATGGAATCAATATAAAGTGTTAATAACAAAAATCAAAACATATTTTGAAGATGGAAAAGCTGTGTTGAGTGATGAAATGTGTCTGTGTTGTTCTCTGTCTGTAGAATCAGCTGGTAAAGACACAGACAGACGTGCAGCAGATGATCCAGAACAGAATGAAGAAGATTCAAGACATCCAACACTCTGTAGAGATGAGAAAGGTCAGTCAAATTTAGGTTCAATCTTCTTTATAAATAAAGGTGCTGAATTAAATACATTTAAACTGTGACTTGATCTCATCAGAGAAACACAGAAGAGAAATCACACAGTGTTGAGGTTTTCACGACTCTGATCCGCTCCATTTAGAGATGTCAGACTGAAGTTGTTGAGATGTTGGAGGAGAAGCAGAAAGCAGCAGAGAAACAGGCTGAAGATCTCATTAAAGAGCTGGAGCAGGAGATCACTGAGCTAAAGAGGAGAAACTCTGAGCTGGAGCAGATCTCACACACTGAAGATCATCTTCATCTCCTACAGGTCAGTGTCCATCTCTCTCATCAATGAGAATGATTAGAAAACACTCCTCATGCTGATGGATTTCTCCTCTCTCCTGCTGTAGACTGACCCGTCCCTGTACAGCCCTAAAAACAGTAAGAACTGGACTGAGATCAGTATTGACACTCATGTGAGTGTGAACACTCTGAATACAGCTCTGACTCGACTCAAAGACACTCTACATGAGACTCTAGATCAAAAACTCGGTCAAACTGGTAAGTGTATAGTAGACCTGTCACGATTATTAAATAACCGTCTGATCACAGTTATTTGAGACAACTGCGATTATTAGGCATTCAAATTCCAATCACATTTTAATGCCTAAATAAAGGAATTGTAAGTGAATATACTGTATAAATGCCATGAACGGCACATTTGTGTGTCATTCAGTTGAACTCTGAAGAGCGCGTAAAGCGATCTGATACACGCACTGTCAGCAGAGACTCGCAAAAATATAAGACGCGGGGAGGAGTTCGGGGATAGTCGGATGGAGTAGACGTCTTTGTGTCTTTCCCCACACTTTGTGCTTTTCTTGACCATTTGAGCCCCCTTATGCGTTTATTTTAATTTTAATTTGATCGAACTGAGGAAACTTGTATAACTTAGTTTCAACATGACCACCAAATCAACCAAGCAAAGCAAAGACCCTAAAACAGACCTCGCTGACGACGCTACCAACGAGCTTAGCATGGCGGCGATAGCTAAGCTTTTAGATCAACACCGGCAGGCTCTATCAGCGGAATTCAAGTCGAGTATTTCTTCACTCGAGTCAAAGATAGACAGTGTTCAAACTTCGGTTTCTGACCATACCCACAAGATTGATGCACTGGAGTCTAACGCTAATGTCTTGGATGAACGCATGCTTGCACTGGAAGCATCATATGCCGCTCTATCTGATAGTAATGCTAAGTTGCTAGCAAAGGTCACTGATCTTGAGTCCCGTAACCGCTGCAACAACATTCGAATAGTTGGCTTACCAGAATCAATTGAGGGCCCTTGTCCATCAGCCTTCTTTTCACAACTCCTGTTGGACGTGATGGGGAAGGATATTCTTTCCTCGCTGCCGGAGATCGACAGGGCCCATAGGGCTCTCATCAGTTAACCTGCAGCTGGAGGAAAGCCGAGGGCTGTCATCATTCGGCTTCACCGTTATCAGCAGAAAGAGTTGGTTGTTTGCGAGGCTCGAGCTAAAAGAGGCAAGCTCATGTTCCAGGGTAGCCCGATCGCCATATATGAGGACTTCGCACCTGAAGTGATGATACAACGATCTAAATATCGGAGTGTGATGACGGACCTCTACAACTTGGGACTTAGACCAACCCTGCTTTTCCCTGCGAAGCTCTCCATCAGGACCAAAGATGGGGACAGGAGGTCATTTTCCTCGGTGGCAGAGGCTGAAGAATACGTGGCAAATATTCGGGTTGGCTCATCTGCATAACTCCGCTTTTGTATCATTCACCCAAACTATCTGAGAAGTAGCCAGCTGCTCGTAAATATGGTGTGTTTATCTTAATCGTATCCGCAATGCGAAAAAGATGCCCTACGGACACCTACATTTATACTGTTTCCAATGCTCACGGAATGCCTCGAGTGTTTTGGTTATTAGTTTGACAGCTGGTCATTTCCCGCGATGGACCTCTATTTTGGTAATACCATCGTTTATTTATATCTAGTGACTGTTCACATGTTCAGTTGATATGAAGGCTTGTTTGTTTAGCATTGCATGGTTCCTTGTTATGTTTAATATTTTTTCTATTGAAGGGCTATTTGTCCTTTTTGCGCCTTTTTTGCACGAGCGCCCTCCTCAATCACTAATCATCAAGGTATAAGACAGCCTGTTGACTCATTTGTGTCAAAAAGGGAATAAAGGAGGACATAAGGTCACTATTTATCCTTTTTTTCTCTTCAGTACATTGTAAGACAATGTAAGATTGAAGTGTTACTTGATGTTGAGTCTGAGTGCTCAGTCAAGTTTATTCAGTTATTGGGGGGGGTTAATTTTTATTTTTTATTTTTTTGTATTTCTTTCTCTCTCTCTCTCTCTCTCTGCATTCTTCCATCTTCTTTTGTGCTTCCTCTTTTTCCTTTCTTTGGATCCAGAGTCTATCACAACTTTACTAATTCCGTAGAATGGCTAATATTCCTACAATGACAGGCCACGGACTGCAACTAATCACTTGGAATGTCAAGGGAATGAATAACAGTATTAAGGTTGGTAAGGTTCTATTGCATTTACAACATCTTAAGTCCGATATTATGTTTCTGCAAGAAACACATCTGCGAACTGCTGACATGCTCCGAATCAAGAGGGCTTGGATGGGCCACTTGTATCATTCTAAATTCTCCCAAAGATCTCGTGGGGCTGCTATTATTATTCATAAGAATGTCATGTTTGAGCTGGCCAATACCATATCTGACCCCAATGGCCATTTCGTTGTGGTCACGGGTAAACTTCATAATGTACCAGTTGTCTTAGTTTCTATACACTCACCTAACGGATTATTAGGAACACCTGTTAAATTTCTCATTAATGCAATTATCTAATCAACCAATCACATGGCAGTTGCTTCAATGCATTTAGGGGTGTGGTCCTGGTCAAGACAATCTTCTGAACTCCAAACTGAATGTCAGAATGGGAAAGAAAGGTGATTTAAGCAATTTTGAGCGTGGCATGGTTGTTGGTGCCAGACGGGCCTGTCTGAGTATTTCACAATCTGCTCAGTTACTGGGATTTTCACGCACAACCATTTCTAGGGTTTACAAAGAATGGTGTGAAAAGGAAAAACATCCAGTATGCGGCAGTCCTGTGGGCGAAAATGCCTTGTTGATGCTAGAGGTCAGAGGAGAATGGGCTGACTGATTCAAGCTGATAGAAGAGCAACTTTGCCTGAAATAACCACTCGTTACAACCGAGGTATGCAGCAAAGCATTTGTGAAGCCACAACACGCACAACCTTGAGGCGGATGGGCTACAACAGCAGAAGACCCCACCGGGTACCACTCATCTCCACTACAAATAGGAAAAAGAGTCTGATGAGTCTCGATTTCTGTTGAGACATTCAGATGGTAGAGTCAGAATTTGGCGTAAACAGAATGAGAACATGGATCCATCATGCCTTGTTACCACTGTGCAGGCTGGTGGTGGTGGTGTAATGGTGTGGGGGATGTTTTCTTGGCACATTTTAGGCCCCTTAGTGCCAATTGGGCATCGTTTAAATGCCACGGCCTACCTGAGCATTGTTTCTGACCATGTCCATCCCTTTATGGCCACCATGTACCCATCCTCTGATGGCTACTTCCAGCAGGATAATGCACCATGTCACAAAGCTCGAATCATTTCAAATTGGTTTCTTGAACATGACAATGAGTTCACTGTACTAAAATGGCCCCCACAGTCACCAGATCTCAACCCAATAGAGCATCTTTGGGATGTGGTGGAATGGGAGCTTCGTGCCCTGGATGTGCATCCCACAAATCTCCATCAACTGCAAGATGCTATCCTATCAATATGGGCCAACATTTCTAAAGAATGCTTTCAGCACCTTGTTGAATCAATGCC
The DNA here is from genome assembly GCF_025860055.1 of Xyrauchen texanus. Taxonomy (NCBI): domain Eukaryota; kingdom Metazoa; phylum Chordata; class Actinopteri; order Cypriniformes; family Catostomidae; genus Xyrauchen; species Xyrauchen texanus. Next base: position 3,745,180 of record NC_068306.1, on the reverse strand, counting down.
ACGTAGAATTAAGGCAGTTCTGAAGGCGAAAGGGGGTCAAACACAGTATTAGTATGGTGTTCCTAATAATCATTTAGGTGAGTGTATATACCCCTAATTGGGATAATGATGAGTTCTTTGTTAAGTTTTTCTCAAGTCTCCCAAATGTGGATGATCACCACATAATAATTTTCACCACACAACCTTTTCTTGTTGGATAGCAAACTGTTAAACTGTATTAATGCATGTACATATCACACAGTAGTGATTTCTGATCACGTCCCCGTTTCAATTGATATTGCTTTATTCCCCGATATATTTTCACCCTCCTTTTGGAGATTTGACTCTTCTAGATTATCAGATGATACATTTAAGGATTTTATTGCCTCACAGATTCATATTTATTTTGAACTCAATCAGACCCCAGATGTCAGTAGTCTTACTCTTTGGGAGGCCTTTAAGGCTTTCATCCGTGGCCAGGTTATTTCCTACGTTTCCCACTTGAGGAAGGCAGAAATGTCTAGACTATTAACTATTGTTGAAGATCTGCATAAATTGGACGTGATCCTTGCTGCCTTTCCATCCCCCTCCTGTTATACTAAACGGCTACAGTTACATGCAGAATATGATCTTTTGATGACAAATACAATAGTGAGACAACATAGACAAAGTAGACAACAGTTCTTTGAACATGGTGACAAAGCGGGGAAGCTCTTGGCTCACAAAGTTCGTAGGGTCAGGGCTTCAAGATGGATTTCAAGAGTTAGGTCCCCAGCAGGTGAACTCATATCAGATCAAGTTGGGATCAATTCTATCTTTTCAGAATACTATGCTACTTTGTATACCTCAGAGAATTCACCAAATGCTTAAGCAAGCTTTGATCTTCTCAATTTATTAACCTTCCCTAAAATTGATGGAAGTCTTGCTGGAAGTTTGGGTGATCCAATCTCTGAGCTAGAAATATAAGAGACCATTAAATCTATGCAATCTGCAAAGTCCCCTGGCCCTGATGGCTTTACAGCTGAGTTTTACAAATCTTTTGCCTCCCTGTTAACTCCTAACTTGACAAGGCTATACAATGATTCTTTTACAACAGGCCACCTCCCCTCAACCCTATCCAAGGCTTCTATTTCTCTACTCCTTAAAAAAGATAAGGACCCCACTTCTTGTGGTAGTTATAGGCCAATATCACTCCTAAATGTTGATTTTAAAAATTTGGCCAAAGTTTTATGTTCTCGGCTTCAGGTGGTGCTGCCGACTTTAATCTCCCATGATCAGACAGGTTTCACTCCAGGGAGACATTCTTTTTTTAATACCAGGAAGCTTCTTAATATTCCTTTCTCCCCCTCATCTGATTCACCGGAAATTGTCCTTTCTTTAGATGCTGAAAAAGCCTTTGATAGGGTAGAATAGGTTTATCTTTTTTGTTTTGGAGAAATTTGGATTCGATTCCAATTTTATCTCTTGGATTCGGCTTCTTTATTCATCCCCTGTCGCCTCTGTGCTCACTAATGGCTTGCGGTCACCTCTCTTTTCTCTTCACCGTGGGACACGTCAGGGTTGCCCTCTTTACCCTTTACTCTTTAATCTTGCTATAGAGCCTCTTGCTATCTGGCTTTGTAGCCACAACGGTTTTGAGGGAATTTCGCGTTACGGTCTAGTTCATAAACTTTCTCTTTATGCTGACAATCTCTTATTGTACATTTCTAATCCTGCCTCTTCCTTGCCTATTATTTTGGAAATTCTTGATACATTTGGCCACTTATCTGGTTACAAGATAAATTTGCAAAAAAGCAAACTTTTTTTGTTAATGCTCAGGCCAGGAAGTTCTCATACTCTATTTTTCCCTTCAAGATTGCACTAGGTGGATTCCAATATCTTGGGATTTTTTTCACTAATTATTATAATAATTTATTTGTTAAGAATTTTCAACCACTTGTAGATAAAACCAATTTAGACCTGTCTAGATGGACCTTGCTTTCTTTATCTCTTGTCGGTCGCATTAATCTTGTTAAAATGGTTATTTTGCCCAAATTCCTTTATCTTTTTCAACATATTCCAATTTGCATTAATAAGTCATTTTTTACTAAATTTGATGACACTTTGCGTTCCTTTTTATAGGAAAACAAACCTCCGCGTCTCAAAAAATCAGTTCTTCAACTTCTTAAGTCTAAAGGAGGCCTGGCACTTCCTAACTTCGAACATTATTACTGGGCTTGTAATATCAACCAGATTCTCTACTGGAATAGCCCTATCCATGCTGAAACCTGCCCTTCTTGGGCCAACATAGAGGTTGCATCATCAAAAGGAACTTTGTATTCTGTTATTTGCTCTCAGCTTCCTTTAGCCATTACCAAAATCTCAACTAATCCAGTTGTCACTAGCTCTATCAAAATCTGGGTCCAATTCAGGAAACATTTCGGTTTGCATAGAGCTTCTATCTATACACCCATTTTAAATAGTAACCTTTTCGCCCCATCTTGCTCTGACCCTGCATTCCACACCTGGGCAGTCAATGGCATTATTACACTTAAGGACCTGTATGTAGATGGAGTCTTTTACATCTTTATCACTTTTGTCTACTAAATACAATCTGCCCAGTAGTCATTTGTTTCGTTTTTTTCAGGTTAGACACTTTGTTCAAAGTTGTTTCCCTACTTCCCCAATCGCCCTCCTGAATGCCTCTTTGATCAATTTCTCAGCTTAAATGCAGGCCAGAAACATTTTATTTCAGTTATTTATAACCTAATAAGTACTCTTAACATTGACCCTACTGTTTCCCTTAAAGTTTCTTGGGAGCAGGACTTAGGAGTTGTTATTACTGATGAACAATGGAGTGGCATTTTGAAACTTGTTCACTCCTCATCAATATGTTCCAGACATGGTCTATTGCAATGTAAGGTGCTCCACAGAGCTCATCTTACTAATGCCCAATTAGCCAAATATTTTCCAGATAAGAGTGATGCCTGTAACTGCTGTAAGCAGCCTCCTGCTGACCACCTTCATATGTTTTGGAGCTGCCCCCAGCTAGCAGACTTTTGGTCCAGTGTTTTTGAGATGCTTAAAAATGCTCTTAACATAGACCTGGATCCCAACCCATTGACTGCTTCATCTTGCCGGGTTATTGCTTTTACTACAGTTTTAGCCAGACGAGCCATTCTTCTTAAATGGAAACATGTTGCCCCCCCCCAACATACGATAGGTGGATCCAAGACATTTTTTGCTGTATAAGACTCGAAGTTGAGATGTTTACTTTCTGGATCCCTCAAATCTTTTCATAAGACTCGGAAACCTTTCTTAGACTATATTAAAGGTTTACCCTGTTCTCCTTATTCTAATGGGGAGGCATTATAATTCAATTCTAGCAACAACTAATAGATAAGAGGAAAGATTCATACTGGAGAGATAAATTTGTTATGAATATTATTTTTAACTTATTTTTTCTTTTTTTTTTCTTCTTCTTCTTCCTTTAATTATTTTATTTAGATTAACCCCTACCTGTAATGTAGGGTGCATGTTATTGGTTCTATTCTGATTGGAAGTTTGTATGGAGGGTTGGGAACAGGAATTTAACTTGAGAAAATCAGTTTTTTTTTTTTTTTTGTTTGTTTGTTTGTACTTTTTCTGGTCTACTTTCTGTGTGATTTATAAAATGTACAGTTATGTTTTGTTTTGTTAATTACCAATAAAAAAAGATTGGAAATAAAAATATAAGATGCACACTTACTCAAAATCTGCAGACTTGACCTCTGAGACACATTATATTATGTTTTAATACCCATCAAGGCTGCATGATGAATTGAAATAAGATAGAAATCCAAATTTTTTCATGACATGTTTGATATTTTCAAGGAACTGCTCAAATATAAATACTTTGTTATACATTTTGAACCTGCAGCAACAGCACCAAAGATTTATAAATGAACAACAATCATTTATTTTATCATTTGCTGGCCCTCTACCACATTGATGGAATGTTTATTTTATTTTATTCATTTTCTTTCTTTCTATAACAGTTTTTATCATCCACAGGCTCAACACAAATGCCTGTTCCAGCAAGTACATCCAGACAACCTGCAAGAAGAACAACTAGAGAAACAACAGGTATTCATCCAATGTAGCTCCATCCATCAATCTATCAAATGTAGCTGCGTCCATCACCTATCCATCATACATCCGTCTGTCCATCCGTAATACATCCATAATGTATATCCAGCACAATGCAGTCATTAATCTATCAATCATTCATCCATAATCATCTGTCAAATGTACAGTACCTGTATCCATCCATCCATCCATCCATCCATCCATCCATCTATCAGTCTCTCCATTGTAGCTGCATCCAGCCATCCGTCCATCAATACAATGCAGCTGCACCCATCAATCTGTCCATCATCCATTCAATGTACCGTCCGTTCATCCATCCATCCATCCATCCATCCATCTAATGTAGCTGCAGCCATCAAGTAAATGTACCCATCAAGTAAATGTATAAGATCAGTGAGGTGTCCAGGGGTCATACCATGAACCACTTTAAAAACAAATAACAGGACATTGTATTGAGTTCTATACTGTACCGGTAACCAATGTAGTGAAGCCAATACCGGTGAAATGTGCTCCCTCCTCTTAGTATTTGTGAGCACCGATCAGCTGCATTTTGGACTAGCTGCAACTGTGACACAGATGAATGACTAGTCCCCAAGTAAAGGACATTGCAGTAGTCGAGTCATAAGCAGAGCGTTTCCAGCATTGAAGGACATCAGGGGCTTAGCCCAGACCATTCTATGCAAATATAGGGATCACTCAAAGAGTTTTTTTTTTTACAGTAACACTTTACTTTCAGTCAAAGTACATTTTAATTGTGTGAGACTTTAGTAGAACATAATATGAACTGTTGTGTATTGGTATATTACATTTTAAGTCAACAAAACAACTGTCCTAGAGAGTTCAGTCAATCCCTTTTCACCTGCTCCTGTCGCACTCCATTCTCATCAAGTGTTGCTGTCTTTTTCTCTCTCCTTCCACAAGAAAGCTACCAGAGAGACAAAAGGTGTTTAATGTTAACATTATTTTAACATTATGTAGACACACATACATACACTCTCTCTCTCAACACACGCACATTAAACATACAACATACACTATTCACCTCTTTTTGTCTATCTGGTGTCCTTCTCATTGCTTGTTATATTTCACTCTCGCATCACTTGCTGCTGTTTCTCTCTCTCTCTAGTACTATCCTCGACTAACTCATCCTCTCTCCTCCCTGAATCATCTGTGATGCAAAAGAACAGATACAGCACATAACTTATTGCAAATCAGCTTCAAACAACTAATTCATCAAGTGCTACATATGTCAAATTGTAGACCAATACCATTGAAGAAGAGCAGATCAGTGGGATTGCCCTAAGATCTATCATGATTCTTGACTTCATGTACATTAGCATAAAGTCATCACAAAAGAGTTATATTATAGTGAGTAAAGTGAGGTAAAAAAAATATTGAATATAAATAATTTCTATTTTTTGACATAAATAGTCAAAATGATGTATAAGATCCTCAGTTAAAGCAATACATGAATGACTTTAGTCTAAGTTCATTGACACACCATGGCATCGAACTGTATATAATTCTCATCATCTCTATGAGAATAATTCATCTGTCAAAATCCTTTCATTAGGATCATTGGGATAAACAATGTTTCACTTTTAACTTTCTCTAAAGTAAAGTGACTGATTAATTGTTACCAGTTTCCATGCCTGATTCTGGCACATCTGCTGCTCCTCAGTCTGTTGCTCATCTTTGCTACACTCTACAAAACCATTTAATCAAATCAAAGTGTATATTTACTACAAACTAATATCACAAAACAAGTCACACATACATTTTATGTTAATGCTTATTGGTTATCCTTAGTGAAAACAACACCTGATAAACAAGTTAAGTATTCAGTGCAGTGGAATACAATTAGTGTTCTTGGCTACCTACTGTTTCATACTGTTCTGTTTTATCAAACTATACAGAATGGACGATTAAAGCTTAAAGCATTAAGACGATTAAAGCATTGCTTACTTTATTTATTATATGTGTCTAACATTACAAGTGCCAGAGCCCAGCTCTCTGTCTGTACGTCACTCAAATCTGTCCCCCTGGGAACCTGACAGGAACACTAACAATCCACTTGTTACATCCTTTCTCTTTTTTTTTTTCTTCTTTTTCACAAGTTATACATTTTCTTTGTAAACAAAATTAACATTTTTCTTCTCAGTGCCTTTAAATGTAAACATTAATGCTTCAGCAAAATGCATGTAATGATCTTGCCTAAACTCAAAAACAAACTTATAACATGTCCTCTTAGGATATAACTTCCAGTGCATATTTTGTAAACTAATTCTTGGCAATATATTCCTTACAAATTAACTGTCATCAATAACTCCTTTACCCTTTTCCCCTCTCTTTTACAGTGCAAACGCAAACCACAACCATACCTAAACAATGACCAAATATGTCATATATTAATGTCACTTAGTATAATCCCTCAAATAGGTAGGCATTTTAACCTGTCGACCAGACCTCGTAGTAACAGTGCTTTGATCACTACCCTGACCACGTTCAGCAGCTACAGTTTGTGTGTTTGTCAAAACCCCTGTTTGTGCAAATGTTGAGGTTGGGCAGTAGTTGTGCCTGAGGTGGCGACGGTTTCTCCTCAGAACACTACCCGACTCCAACTCAACCTCATAAGATCTGGGACTCACTGGTCTAATCACTCTAGCTGTTTTCCAGGTTTTACAAGGCTCAAATGGGTGGACTCGAACACTATCTCCTGATGTGAAACAGTCCAAGTCTTTTGCTGTGCTGTTGTAGTATTTCTCCTGGCTTTGTCTGTTGTTAATCAGTCCCTGTTTGTTGTTTGACACTTTAGGCTCCAACAGTGTCTCTTTAGTAGGAAGAAGGGTCTGGGTCCTCCTGCTGAGAAGTCTCTGTGCTGGACTGGTGGTGAGACCTTGGCTCGGTGTGTTGCGATGGTCCAGTAGGGCTAAGTATGGATCCTGTCCAGCAGCTGAGGCTTTCTGCATAAGATGTTTTGCTGTTTTGACAGCTGACTCAGCCTTTCCATTGCTTTGTGGGTACCCAGGTGACAATGTTCTGTGCACAAATTCCCACTTTTGGCTGAACATTTTAAAGTCGTGTGATGAGTACTGTGGTCCGTTATCAGAGATGAGCACATCTGGAATCCCCTGCTGAGCAAAGTGTGCTTTCAGTTTGTGAATCACTGTGGTACTTTTGGTGTCCGGTAAATAATCAACCTCCCAAAAATTTGAATAATAGTCCACGGTTACTAGGTAGTCTTTATTGTGCCAAGAAAACAAATCAGTTCCTACCTTAGCCCAAGGTCTGTAGGCAATGTCATGGGGATGCAATGTCTCTTTTTGTTGCTTGGGGTCAACTGACCTGCAGATGGCACATTTGGAAATAAACGTCTTTATTTGCTCATTCATCCCTTGCCAGTACACACACTCGCGTGCTCGTCTGAGACAACCTTCCACTCCCAGATGTGTTGAGTGTATGCGGCTTGTCAGGTCAGCTCTTAGTGTGTCAGGTATAACTGCTCTTTCTCCCCTGAACACTATGTCATTCTGAAAGCTCAGCTCGTCCTGAAAAGCAAAATAGTGTTGAATGTTTTGCTCAATGTCTTTTTTGTTCTGAGGCCATCCTGTAAGAATCAACTTAATCACGTCCTGCAACTTTGCGTCCTCCCTTGTTGCATCGCGAATGGCTGATAGTCTTTCTGCAGAGATAGGTAAGTAGGTAATCATGTTAACAGTCTCTAGATCTGCCTCTGTGTCTCCCTGATTGCTGTCAGGTAAATAAGCTCTGCTTAGTGTGTCAGCTAGTAGCATGTCTCGCCCAGGCACATAGATCACATTAATGTCGTATTTCTGCAGTCTGAGTAACATTCTCTGCAATCTCTTTGGTGCACTAAGTAGCGGTTTTCTCACAATATTCTCCAGTGGCTTATGGTCACTTTGTACAGTCACTTTTCTACCATAAGTATATTGATGGAACTTTTCCATTCCAAACACTATGGCCAAACATTCTTTTTCTATCTGTGCATAACCCCTTTCTGTGGGTGTCAGCGCTCTGCTCGCAAATGCCACAGGTTTAACTTTCTGTGTCAGGGCTGCTCCTAGTCCTGTCTCTGAGGCATCACATTGCAGGGTTAACTCCTCATTTTGGTCAAAGTACTTGAGCAGTGGTGCGTTTGTTATTTTGTCTTTCAATCTTTTAAAAGCTGTCTTGTGCACCTCAGTCCATTCCCACATGTTGTCCTTGTGTGTAAGTTGTCTCAAAACTTCACAGTCATCAGAAAAATGATCACAAAACTTTGAAAGGTAGTTCAGCATACCTACAAGTCTCTGTGTACCCCCTTTACATCTGTAGGCCTCGGCAACTCCCGCACTGCCCGCACTTTCTCCGGGTCAATGCGGAGGCCTTCTGCTGTCAGCAAGTGTCCAATGTAGGGTACAGACTCTCTCCTCAGTTTAAACTTGTCTGCATTGAGTTTAATGTATCTTTGTCTGCACCTCATTAGAAAACATCTCAAGTTTTTCTCATGATCCTCGTCTGCTTCCTCTTGTGTGTCACCCTCCCCCGTAATCAGTATGTCATCCGCAATGATATACAAACCCGGTAAGCCCTCCAGTGCTTGCATGAGTTTCCTTTGGAAGACTTCTGGAGCTGGGCTTATACCCATTGGCATCCTGAGCCAACGATACCGTCAGAATGGGGTTGCAAACGTGGTTAGGTAACTGGACACTTCATCCAGCTTGACGTGCCAAAATCCATGCTTTACATCACAAACAGTGAATAGCTTGGATTTTGAGAGTCCTGGCAGGACATCATCAATGGTCAGAAGAGGAAAATGGCTCCTTTTTAGTGCTCTATTCAGTGGTTTGGGGTCTATGCTGATCCTTGGCTTTCCATTTGGTTTTGTCACTGACACCATACTGCTTATCCAGTCAGTGCTGCACTCCACAGGTGCTATGATTTCTTGACTTTCAAGATTCTTTATTTCCTCTTTGAGTGGGGTCATCATTGCAACAGGCACTCTGCGTTTTGGCAGTTTTACTGGTGGTACACTTTTGTCTTTTTCAATGTTGTACTCGCCTTCTAGGCAGCCAACGCCTGTGAAAACATCCCCGAACTCTGTCTTTATTTTCTCCATATTTGTCAGCTGCACACTGTTGTCAGGCGTTTTGTCTGTACATTGTGTTTTCACTATACTGTCAATCGCCAGTATGTTCTCATACTGCACTTTTATCAATTTCATGGCTTCACTAGCCTTTCTTCCCAGTAGCGGGATCCTGTCTTCCTGGTCCACCACTTGAAACTCAAGTCTGTACAGTTTATCATTTCTCAGATTTCGGAGTTTGACTTTACATTTTCCAAGTGGGCGTAACCTGCTTTTTTTGTACATGACAAGTACTTTCTCTGTGTGATCCAACTGTATATTTGGGTTCAACAGTTGCATTGGGATAACATTACAAGTAGCACCACAGTCTATTTGAAAGTTAACTAGCTTTTTGTCCAACAACATCCCTGCAAAGAGATGTTGACTTTTGCTGTGTGCTTATTTCACTTGATTTATTGTCTCTTGGTTTTCTCTGATGTCTGTTATTGTCATGATGTCCTCACACGATTCACTTGACTCTGAAATTGTGTGTACCGGTCTGCCTTTCTTGTTTTTCTCAAACTTGGTCTTGCATTTTTCAGCAAAGTGGTTCTCTTTCCCACATTTCTTACACTTCTTTCCATAGGCGGGACATTTGTGTTTATTTTTCTCATGTGTGTTGCCACAAAAGTTACAGTTAATCTCCTCCTTTTTGTCTCTCGTTGGATTCTTCTTCATTGCATGTATTTCTTCCACCGTTTTCCCTTGTATGGTTTTGCTGTTCTCTTTTGACAGTTCAGTGGCTCTGCATATTTGCATGCACTTATGCAGCGTTAAGTTTTCTTCCCTTAACAGTCTTTCCCTCATCGCAGGGCTCTGTGTACCACACACAATGCGGTCTCTTATTAGTGAGTCCTTAATGTCACCAAAATTGCATGTGCTGGCCAATACTCTCAAATCTGTGACATATCTGTCAATATTTTCGTCTTGTCCTTGGTCTCTAACAAAAAACTTATATCGCTCAACAGTCTCATTTAGTTGCGGATTGCAATGTTTATCAAACTGCGTTATCATTGTACTCACTGTCCTCCTCGCAGATGTATCACCGCTTGTCAGCATTTCTAAAAGTTCCCTCCCTCTCTCTCCGAGGAGGTAATTAAACAACTTAACTTTAGTTGTCTCCTCTGCATCGGGCATCGGGAGGTCCGTATATAGCGTAAACTCCTCCTTCCAACTTTTCTAAGTTTTCGCTAAGTTGGCTGAATCCAAACAAAGTATTGGAGGTGGCTTGAGACCATCCATCGCGACGTCTGGCGCTCCTTTCTGCTCCCGCTTCGGCTCCGTAAACACTGGGCAGCCCCTTGCTCGAGCTCGCGGGCTAGGCTAACTAGAGCAAGCTAGCGGCACTTTTCAGTCTTCACGGCTCGGTACTAACTTCGGCTGTATTCACGACCGTTGCCACCATGTTTCATACTGTTCTGTTTTATCAAACTATACAGAATGGACGATTAAAGCCGTATCATTGCTTACTTTATTTATTATATGTGTCTAACATTACAAGTGCCAGAGCCCAGCTCTCTGTCTGTATGTCACTCAAATCTGTCCCCTTGGGAACCTGACAGGAACACTAACAATCCACTTGTTACACCTACAGCATGAACAATAACAAGGTTATGTAGCTCATGTATTTCACTTTTCTAGAAATGGGCACACTTATCTCGAAATGTGTAGCTGTTGTTTATCTTCAAATGCGATGATAAGCATGCTGGTCCAAGTGCATGTAATAACTGGTAATAACTGCGGGTGAAAGCCAGCCAGATGATGATCTTCAGACTTTAAGAACAAAAACAAATGTGAATTCTTACCCACTGACTTCTTTCGGAAAAATCCTCAAAGCCTCATTTGCTTCATTTTTGCTGTCTTTCCTGTTAATTGCCGTTAACTCGCCACTAAGTAACGTTAGTTGATGTCAACGACTGTGCAAGCTCCTCCCCTACCTGCTGCATATTCAACAGAGAGGAAGAAACGGAGTCGCCCATAGGCTACCGACAGCAAAGCAACTTATTCTATAGGCTAGATTATGCCTATGTCTATTTTTACAGGCTGTATGCAGTATGTGCAAAGCCAAAGCACAATGAAATAAGGCAACTTATGATTTCAGGGGTTTACATAGGCTTTTGTCCGGTTTCATATTTGTCAGTCAACTTTTCAAAATACATTCGGGGCTACACTCAAAACATTCGAGGCTGAAGCCCTGGCAAAATCGGCTGACGCCGCGTCTGGTCATAAGATGAAATAAAAGCATGTATAACTTTCTCCAGATCGCTCATGACCCTAAGTCATTGTTAATATCTGCACCACATACATCAGATCCAAAGATGATGATCTCTGGTTTCTTCTCATTTAACTGGAGAAGATTTTGACCCAGACAACCTTTAATGTCTTCTAAACACAACAACAACAAATTAAAAGAACTGTTCACTCCAGACTGCAAGGGGAGATAGATTTGAGTGTCATTTGCATAGAAGTGATAAGATACACCATATTTCCTAAAAATCATGCCAAGGGGTAGCATATACAAAGAAAACATTATCAGATCTTCCTTCAAGATAAGATATAAACCATCTTAAAACTGTATCTTGTTATCCCACAGCATGCCTTAGACGACGAATATGAATTTGATGGTCAATAGTATCAAATGCCACACTGAGATCCAACAAAATTAAAACATGATTACATGAATCACCAATTAGTAACAAATAATTTGCTGCCCTTAACAGAGCTGAATCAGTACTGTGAACAGCCCTAAATCCAGATTTAAACGTGTCTAAGACTTCAGCTGAGATAAAACTACTTTAACCAAAATCAGTGTCGTAAACTGGAGGAAAACTCAGCCTTTATTTTCTTTTATCAACAAAACGTTTCAAAAACAGTTCACAGATATCCACAGAGGGGTTTACATCAGCTCTCTCCGGGTTCAGTCATCTGTTAATGGTGTTGAACAACACTCTGGGAGAGTTCGAGAGTAAAGAAATAATATTAGAAACATGATTTGCTCTTTTAATATTTCAATAAACCTCCGATCAGCCTTTCTACACTCCTGTCTGACAGCACGAGTAGCATTATCTAACCACGGTTGACCTCTATGATGTTTTTATACGAGCAATAACATCCCAAATATCTGAACACTCAGAGTTAAACACAGTAACCAGCTCATCAGGACCTGCCTTAAAAGAGCGAGACTCAATAAATGATGTAAAGGAGGAGGATAAAAAAGCATTTGTAAAAGCCGTAGATGCAGATGAAGCATTTCTCCTGTAATATTCCTGTAAACAATTGCTGATGTTTTCTTGTGATTTGTGTTGACAGTATTGAGGAGGATGCAGCAGTATGCAGGTACAGTGTGTGATCTTCACTGTTCTCTCATATACACTTACAATACTTTACATTTATATACTGACAGCTGACTTACTGCACTACACTTTCATTATACTCTGATTCAATATTACATCAATCAAAATGTTTGTATTCTGAAGTGATTGATATTCTCTGATCTCTCTCAGTGGATGTGACTCTGGATCCTGATACAGCTCATCCTAATCTCATCCTGTCTGATGATGGAAAACAAGTGACATGTGGAGACATTAGACAAAAACTCCCAGATAAACCAGAGAGATTTGATTACTGTGTAATGTGTCCTGGGAAAGAAGGGATTCAGTTCAGGCAGATTTTATTTTGAGGTGCAGGTGAAGGGAAAGACTGACTGGGATTTTGGAGTGGCCAGAGAATCCATTAACAGGAAGGGACAGATCACACTGACTCCAGTGAATGGATTCTGGACTGTGTGGTTGAGGAATGAGAATGAATATGAAGCCTGTGCTGGTCCTCGTGTCTCTCTGTGTTTGAGAATGAAGCCACAGAAGGTTGGTGTGTTTGTGGATTATGAGGAGGGTCTGGTCTCCTTTTATGATGTGGAGTCCAGCTCTCATATCTACTCTTTCACTGGTCAGTCTTTCACTCAAACACTCTTTCCATATTTTAGCCCATGTCCTAATGATGAAGGTAAAAACTCAACTCCACTGATCATCACACCTGTCAGTTACAATTAATGAATTTACACCCCATAAATATAAAAAACTACATGAACATTAGATTTGTACATTTCTTAAAAGACAATGTGAGGTATGGTTGCTAGGGAGATCAGTATGGTTGCTAGGGAGATGTGGATGGTTGCTAGGGAGATCTGGATGGTTGCTAGGGAGATCTGAATGGTTGCTAGTGTGTTGTTTAGTTTGAGCACAATATCATTGACTCTGTGCACTTGAGTCGGGAAACATGAGAACAAACTTCTCCATCAATGAAACTGTCTCCAGCTTTTCCACATCACTGAGAGAGAGAAAATAAACTTTTCACACTCTAAGAACAGTGTTTATCACCTCAGATTAAAACTGTATTCAAATAAAATTCATCATCTTAATAAAAACAATCAAGACGCATGAGGCAAATGTGTCGTGTTAAATACGTCATCACAATTTTCTAAATCTCTGGTAAGAATGAAAATAAAAAACACACATTTATATTTGGAGATTGGAGATGCCCGTGTTACACTTCATGTCTGTTTCTTTTATTTGTATATTTTATGGGTTGACATTTAATCTGTGTTTGTGTTTTGTGGACTGTAATTTGTGTTATATTTTTTATTCTTGATCCCAGCGACATTAATTAATTAATTAATTACGGTGTAATTTTAGGCTGTAAAACTTTCATGAATACTCGAATGATTGTGTTGATAATCAAGAAATTATAAACATTTTATTTGTACTAACAAAACAATCAATCCTACCAATAAAGTTTTCCATTCAAATGTTGTATTTATTTATTGGTATTAAAGGTTCATTAATTATGGTACATATAATAAAGACAACACAACATTAATTGTAAAAATCACAATGGAGTCACAAATACTGTAGGTACATCAATACAAATATTCACAGAAGTGTGAATCTGCAGCAGAAGCACATTTATTTTGTCTTTAGGATGTTTGAAACACATTATGATGTTGTAGTTCAAAAATAAAGAAATACTTGAATTACTAAACTTGCATTTGTGTATATGATACTTGACCATCAGAAACATGAGATTAATTGTTTAATACTTGCTTGGCATCTCGCAGGAAGTCACGCGGGTAAGTGGCGGGAAAGTCATTGTTCATCCTTTCCCGCGTTAACTCGTGCTTCAGTAATTAGAGAAATTAGACGATGAATTTCAGATTCTAAACCAGAGGCGGCGGCAACCGATTTTGCCGGGGCTTCAGCTCCGAATGTTTTGAGTGTAGCCCCGAATGAATTTTGAAAAGTTGACTGACAAATATGAAACGTACAATAGCCTATGTAAACCCCCGAAATCATAAATTGCCTTATTTCATTGTGCTTTGGCTTTGCACATACTGCATACAGCCTGTAAAAATAGACATAGGTATAATCTAGCCTATAGAATAAGTTCCTTTGCTGCCGGTAGCCTATGGGCGACTCCGTTTCTTCCTCTCTGTTGAATATGCAGCAGGTAGAGGAGGAGCTTGCACAGTCGTTGACATCAACTAACGTTACTTAGTGGCGAGTTAACGGCAATTAGCAGGAAAGACAGCAAAAATTAAGCAAATGAGGCTTTGGGGATTTTTCCGAAAGAAGTCAGTGGGTAAGAATTCACATTTGTTTTTGTCCTTAAAGTCTGAAGATCATCATCTGGATGGCTTTCACCCACAGTAGGATAAACCTCAAGAGGTCCACTACGACTGTCATTACATGTTGTAGCCTCTAGCCTCATTGTTGTTAGCGCATCCGCCTCTCACACCAGAGACCGCGGTTCGAGTCCCTTTCGGAGTGTACTTTTCTTGTTTATCTGGTGTTGTTATAAGGATAACCAATAAGCATTAGCAGGGACGTGCACAGACATTTTGAGGGGCAGGGGCTCAAGTGAAAAAAGGGCACTTCTCATAATTACGTATTTTTTTACTTTTTTTAAACAAAAAAGTATATATATTAACACAACTCTGACTTCCTTTTTAAAAAATGTATTTAAAAAGTTAATTAATTTTATCTTCCTCAAACTCACGCAATTGTTTCATTTTCAAAAGTCTACAAAATAATCAGTTCACACAGAAACCATGGTCTCCTTAGTATTCAGTTTTTAAAAAACATTTATTAGGCTTCAAAAAATAAAACAGCTTTTAATTTAAGTGAACTTCAAACAATCCTCACATAAACCCATAATAAATGTCATATTTACCTGTGCCCTTCCAGTCTAACAGGTAGGACATATACAGAATTGAATAAAGTTATCAGACAGTCTGCGCAGCATAAATTATAAATTATAGACTAATCCTTATTAAAGCTACGCAAGGTCTTTAGTCAAGAGCAGTGAGTAATTTTCTCTGTTCCCTTTGTTCTTTGATTAACTTTACTGACAGAAAGCTTTATTGGATGCTGGCCCTTTAAGAGCAGCCGTTGCTGAGACGCGGATCTCACACGCGCCTCATTCTCTCACAACGCTTTATGTCCATCATAAGACTGCTCTTATGTTATGAAGATACTTGACAAACGACATTTTGGCATAATTGTGTGTGTTATTGTAAGATACTGGCGCAGTCAGGACATTCACATGCAGCGCGCTCTCTTTTGACTTGTCACGCATTGGTTTGAAGCAGGTTTAAAGTTTTTACTCAACGTTGTGTGGGCCTTATGTAAAATACGGGAAAAATCGCGTCCCTTATTGATTTGATACGGGACGCATCATTTTACTTGTAAATACGGGATGATTCCGTATTTTAAGGGACGGGTGGCAACCACTGATCTATATATATAACTGGATTGCTCATAGAATTCTAAACTGCCAGAAGTAGGTGAAGCTACCGGAAGTGCTCTGGCGGCCATCTTACTATTCCCTACCGACAGAGGGCATCGCGGCATGTGCAGCGTTTAACCGCGAAACAACACTCACTTAAGGATGCGGCTAAAGTGCCCACAGGTTGTAATTTATGACTATGTACATATTAAACACACATTAGTCGTTATCCCCATGTAGAGTGGGCATAACGATCATAATCTTTAATAATCAACAGTAAAAAAACAACACCAAAGTGTATTAATAACCCATTTTAATAACCCCATTGTTTCTGACCATGTCCATCCGTTTATGGCCACCATGTACCCATCCTCTGATGGCTACTTCCAGCAGGATAATGCACCATGTCACAAAGCTCGAATCATTTCAAATTGGTTTCTTGAACATGACAATGAGTTCACTGTACTAAAATGGCCCCCACAGTCACCAGATCTCAACCCAATAGAGCATCTTTGGGATGTGGTGGAACGGGAGCTTCGTGCCCTGGATGTGCATCCCACAAATCTCCATCAACTGCAAGATGCTATCCTATCAATATGGGCCAACATTTCTAAAGAATGCTTTCAGCACCTTGTTGAATCAATGCCACGTAGAATTAAGGCAGTTCTGAAGGCGAAAGGGGGTCAAACACAGTATTAGTATGTGTTCCTAATAATCCTTTAGGTAAGTGTATATATACATATATACATAAACACACACATAAATTTATTTACTTTTACTTAATGGAATTATCCATTTGCATTCATTTCTGGAATATGTACATACCACCTTGTGAGCATTTAATTATTTCAGCAATCCCCTGATCTTTTAAATCATAATTAGAAATAAGTTTATTGACATATGCACACTCAAGGAAATCATACATATTTATTTGTTCAATAACAAAAGCTTCCAAGTACATACAAAAATGGACTTAAACTGAACAATACAATAAGAATTTGCAGATATGTGGGAACAAATCTGCTAATGGATTTAACAACAATCCCACATTATTCAGCTTTCAAAAGAATGTTAGCAAGACATGCCATCAGAGCTAGTGGCAACAGTTCTCCACCGGATAGCACAGTGACACTGGAGGCAACATCTTCTGATATGCATTTCAGGCAGTGACGTTCAGCCTGAAACAGAAGACACAGAGAAAAACCACTGTATTTCTTCCCAGCTTGTCCATGTTCAAAGAGGCTGTGGTGGGGTACATAGCATACAGTTAAAACAACTATGAAAATGATTCTGTGCACTACCTGTTTATCAGCACTCAGTGTCGAGAGTTCTTCCCAAGATGAACACACTGATCGACATGAAGTCCTGGGGTGGATTTATAAGACCGTCAGACAGCGTCCAGAAAGTCTGCAAGACAGCTGAGAGATTTCTTCAACAGCACACACTCACAAGGCCCATCTCTGTCCCCACAAAGGTTCTGGATCTCCATGGTGGTTCTGCATTCAAGGAACTTGAGGCAAATGTGTTCAACCTAGAACTATACAACAATCACATCTTCATACTCAAAGTGCATTGCAGAAAGCTGCACAAACATCAGCCTCCACTTCATTGCCAAGGAAACATGTGCTGCATCACACTCCAAACGGCTTAAGAAAACTCTGGGCAAGCTTGTACTGCAAAATAGAATAATTAAAAGTTTGATATAAAGATCAGGGGCCGGTTGCACCAGCTATACAAAAGTTTAAACTTAGCCTAGTTGTGGCATAAATGAGCACGAAGTCACAATTTACGCACTACTAAATATTAAACTTCAGTACAATGTAACCCTACGTATAAACTAAATATTTACAGAAGACTCAGAGCAGGTGTAACTGATGGAATAAAAAAAGCAGACTGATATTTTATGACATCAATAAGCTCATGTTTTGCATAATAGGCATCAATCAAATAATTGTGATTTTGACAATTAATTGACTGTTTTAGGTGTTTCATAAATATGATGAATAATTACCATACAAACTCACTAATTCATTTACACAGATTTTTACTAGCTTGAGTCATATAATAAAATAAGGGTATGATTTCCTTTTCAGGCTTCAAAATCATATGAATGACAGTCAAATATAAAAGTATAAAATGTTAAATAATTAAAATAATATCTTAATTATCAAAATATGTTTCTCAAGAGAGCTGCTCTTGTGACGTCCGCAGTGAAGGTTTGTACATCAACCGTAACAAAATCAAATTGAAGTTCATGGATTTTTAATACTTCTGTGCACAAATATGAACGCTGCTTAATAGATCAATGCAGGTAAACGTCATAGTATGCGACTACTCATCACTTTATGGAGAGTTTACGACTTACTAGTTAAGACTTGCCTTAAGAACAGGTGGAGCAACCAAATTAAGCACCGACTTAGTTGTGTTACGGTTGTGACGTAATGCAGCTATGTTGTTTTTGCTGTTGTTGCTGCTGTCTCCTTCTCCTTTAGGATTGGTCCTGGATCTAATGCAACGCTATGGGTGGTTGGATCAGAGAAGAGGCTTGGACTATAAATTCCCCGGAATTTCTGTAGAGGGTGCTCTCTGCCTCTTTGATTGCCCCGGTGTTGTACTGTGTGTTTGTTAGCCGGTGAAAATGTAGCCCAATCGTGTGATTTTATGTGCTCTTAGCTTGTGTTAGCAGAGTATGGTGTAACTACTTTGATACTGTGTGATTTGTACCTAGCACATCAGTGCCCCGTGATCGTATTTGTATGTTTATGATTAATTTGAGAAGCCGTAGGGGGTGAGTGCCTTGTTTTCTTTGTAGGCCGAAAGGCCGTTATTTTTCTCCTGGTTATTGTGCTAGTTAAGGAGATAGGGTATTTCATTGTATGTTTTGTTCTTTTTTTCGATTCACAGGAAAGGTAGTTTTCGTGGGAAAGTTAGTTCTGGTTGGTTTATTGTTTTGGCATTTGCTCACCCCTGAAGATCTTGCTTCTACTTTTTTCCTTGCTTGTTTGATTCTTTGATTCTGTATTTTCAATATATTGTTTTATGAATGTCAACATAAGACGGCCCTGAAAACAACTCAGAGGGCAAGAAAATAGCAATAAACTCAAGCTAACTAAAGGAATTGGTTTTGTTGTTTATGTTACACCCTGACCTAGACCAGGGATCGTAACATAAATTGGGGGCTCGTCCGTTGCATATCAATGAAGGTAATTGATATTAGTTTCACATGCATTTGTTGCCTGGTAATTTTCCTTGGGTGCGGGACTAATTTGAGGAGTGTAAGCATGGAATTTGATTTAACGTCATTTACGCTTGTCTCCTACCACGGAGGAATTTAATAAATGTCGTAAAGCTGATTTGTTACAAATTGCAGATTTCTTTAATATTGTTGTTCCTAGGGAGGGCGAAAACAAGTTGTTAAAGAGAAGTTGTATAGCAAATTGGTGGAGGCTAGAATTTTGCCTGATGAATCTGTGGAAGGAGTAACTGGGACGGGTGCTGAGGCAGTAGTTGATGGAGATACCTTTTCTTTTCCTAGCATAGATCCTAGTCATTCCCGATTTGATCCTATGCTAGCTATTAAATTGAAAGAGTTGGACTTACAGTTAAAAAACAGGATTATGATGCACAGCTTCTTCACTTTCGGACTCGGGAGTTAGAGGTTGATAGTAAATTTAATTTACGCAGGTTGGAACTGCAAGCCAAATTGCCATCTAATGTACCTGTGCCTGTGCCCAGATCTAGACCACCATCTCCTCGTTTGCCAGTTTCACCTGCACCGAATCAAGGTCTACCCATTACCTCCTCTGTTGGTGCGTCTGTGACCAGCCTTGATGTGAGTAAATACATTACACTTGTTCCTCCTTTCAGAGAGATGGAGGTAGAGTCGTATTTTGTCGCTTTTGAGCGCATAGCAGCTACATTACATTGGCCAAAAGAGTTGTGGTCGCTGTTATTGCAATGTAAATTAGTGGGTAAAGCTCAGGAAGTGTGCACATCTTTACCTATTGAACAAAGTTTGAATTACGATACTGTTAAAGCTGCTGTTTTGAGAGCATACGAATTAGTACCTGAAGCTTATCGTCAGAAATTCAGAAACCATCAGAAAATTTCCAGTCAAACATTTGGCGAGTTTGCTCATGAGAAAACTGTGTTGTTTGACAAATGGTGTGCTGCAAGCAGGGTTACAACATTTGAGCAATTACGTGAACTCTTGTTGCTAGAGGACTTTAAAAGTTGTGTTTCAGAGGACATTGTTGTGTATCTGAATGAGCAGAAGGTCTTATCTGTGACTAATGGCGCTGTTTTGGCAGAAGAATTTGTGCTCACGCACAAAACTGTTTTTACTCCGTCTGTGTGTAGAGAGAAACATGGTTCATCTGTTGAATTTCCTGTGAGAAACGATTCAAGGTTTTTTTTAAGGGTAGGGAAAACGAGAGAATAGAGAGGCAGCCTCGAGTGTGTTTTGTAATACAAATGTGGCTCGTGAGGGAGAGAGGCGTGTGTGTTTTTTCTGTCGTGAGCCGGGTCATTTGATTGCAGATTGTAAGCTGGAATCAGAATAAACCATCTGAGAAACCAAAGGGAGTTGCTCTAGTTCATATTGCGCCCTCTGCGTGGAACTCTATTAATCCGCATACAAACTTATACTGCCCATTTATTATGAACGGTTCAGTATCTCTCTCAGGTGAACAGGGACACTTGAAGCCGATTACGATCTTGCGAGATACGGGTTCGGTTCAATCTTTTATTGTGGAGAGCGCACTCGATTTCTCAGAACGGTCATACTGCGGATCTAGCGTGCTAATCCGTGGCATTGAACTCGGTTGTGTTAAAGTTCCCTTGCACTCTGTTTACCTCCAATCTGATTTGTTCACTGGAGTTGTATGTTTGGGAGTACGTGCTCAGCTTCCGATAGAAGGAGTAGGTTTGATATTAGGCAATGATATTGCTGGTGGTAAGGTGTTTCCTCAGCCCATTGTTGTGGACAAGCCAGAGGTGTCTGGGTTTTGTGAGCGGGTTGATGTGGGCCAACAGTTTCCTTCTGTTTTTACTGCTTGTGCGGTAACCCGTGCTCAGGCTAGGAAGTTTGATGATGTTTTAGATGTGTCTGAAACATTTATGACTGATAAAGTTGACAGAGAGGAATGTGTGCAGGATGTTTCTCCTAAGGGGTGTGATTTCGACCAGGATGTTGCAGTCCAGTTTGAGTCTATGTGTGGAACCGGCAAAGAACAGCTGGCGGCTGCGCAGAAAGCTGACCCGTCTTTAGTCAAATGTCTCACTGAGGCTGTACAAAAAGATGAAGTAGCAGATAAGGATACGGCTTATGTTTGGGAGGATGGAGTGCTTATGCGTAAATGGTCTCCATAAGAGAAGGATCTGAGCTGGAAGACTGTTTTTCAGGTAGTGGTTCCTCATAATTATCGTGAACAGATTTTGTGTTTAGCTCATGATCATGCTCTCTCTGGCCACCTGGGAGTAAACAAGACTTTTAGTCGCATCCTTCACTATTTTTACTGGCCTGGCTTGAAAAAAACGGTTTCAGAGTATTGCCGTTCTTGTCATGTGTGCCAGTTAGCTGGTAAACCTAATCAGGGAATTCCTAGTGCTCCTCTCCATCCTATTCCAATTGTGTCAGAGCCATTTGAGAAAATTATTATTGATTGCGTTGGTCCATTACCCAAGACTAAGTCTGGATATCAGTATTTGCTGACTCTAATGTGTGCTGCTACACGGTATCCCGAGGCAATTCCTATGTGTACCATTAGGGCTAAGAATGTGACTAAAGAGCTAGTCAAATTTTTCTCTACATTTGGTATTCCTAGAGTGATACAGTCGGATCAAGGTACAAATTTCACCTCCAGGCTGTTTTCTCAGGTTCTGGACTGTTTGTCAGTAAAGCATAAACTTTCTAGTGCTTACCATCCAGAGTCACAGGGAGCACTGGAACGCTTTCATCAGACCCTGAAAAGTATGTTAGCGTACGTACTGTTTTGAAACTGGGAAAGATTGGGATGAGGGTGTTCCCTTGGTCATGTTTGCGATGCAGAGACCGTTCAGGAATCCTTAGGTTTTAGTCCTGCCGAATTAGTGTTTGGGCACACTGTGCGGGCCCGTTAAAACTGTTTCGTGAACAGTTGCTGGCAGAGACAACCCCCAAACTAGCGTACTTGAGTATGTGAAGTCGTTCAGAGAACGCCTACACCGAGCTCGTGAAGTGGCACTTTCGGAGTTGGGCCGTACTCAGGTTAAAATGAAGACCCGCTCGATAAAAAGAGTGTCTTTCGAAGTTTTCAGGAAGATGATTTGGTGCTTGTCTTTCTTCCTCTTTCAGGGTCGCCATTGCAGGCAAAGTTCTCAGGTCCCTACACCATCAAGCAGAAATTAAGTGACACTGATTATGTCATTTATACTCCTGACAGAAAACGAAAGACCCGAGTGTGTCACATTAATATGCTAAAAGCCTATGTAAGGAGGGATGTAGTTCAAAAGGATGACGTTCAGAATATGCAAAAAAAACACTGATTCCATCTCTCCTGCTATGGCAGCCGTATACTGTCCTGAGGATGATGGGCTGCGAATGCGAGATGTATCGTGTGCTCGGTTGGATAATTCAAAGCTTTTAGTGGATTTAAAGTCCCATCTGTGTTACTTGAGTGAAGCTTGTCAAAGTGATGTTATTGCGCTCATTAAAAGTTCCCTGCTCTTTTTTCTGATGTGCCAAGTCAAACTACAGTGTTGGAGCATGATATTGATGTGGGTGATTGCTCTCCTATTAAGCAGAATTCCTATCGTGTAAACCCCATCAAGAGAGAAATAATGCAAGAAGAGACTGCATATTTGTTAGAACATGGTTTTGCTGTGCCAAGTTCCAGTTCATGGAGCTCACCCTGTCTGTTGGTGCCTAAATCAGATGGCAAATTTCGATTTTGCACCGATTACGCAAGGTAAATTCCATAACGAAACCCGATTCCTATCCTTTACCAAGGATGGATGATTGCATTGATAGGGTTGGCGCTGCAAAGTTTGTGACTAAGCTCGACCTGTTAAAAGGTTACTGGCAGGTACCTTTGACCGCCAGGGCTTCAGAAATCTCTGCCTTTGTTACACCTGATCACTTCCTAGAATACAAGAGGATGGCTTTCGGATGCGAAATGCACCGCCACTTTCCAACGCCTGATGAGGATAGTGCTGGCTGGGTTAGGAAACTGTGAGGCATACCTGGATGACATTGTCGCTTGTTCATCTGACTGGGAGCAGCATCTAACAAATCTGTATTCAGTTTTTCATCGACTAAGTGATGCATCGCTTACATTAAATCTTGCTAAATGTGAGTTTGGTAAAGCTGTTGTGACATACCTTGGGAAATGTGTGGGTCAAGGGCAAGTGCGTCCTGTTAATACAAAAGTTGAGTGTATTATTGATTTTCCCGCTCCTAAAACGAAACGAGAGTTGCGCCGCTTCTTGGGAATGACCGGTATTACCGTGCTTTTTGCAAGAACTTTGCTGAAGTTGCATCACCCCTTACCAACTTACTGAGTCAATCTAGAGTGTTTGAGTGGACTTCAGAGTGTCAGTCAGCTTTTGATGCGGTTAAAACGTTGCTGTGTAGTGCCCCAGTTCTATCAGCTCCAAATTTTTCACAACCATTTAAATTGGAAGTGGATGCGAGTGAGGTGGGAGCAGGGGCAGTTCTTATTCAGGAGGATGCTGTGGGAATTGATCACCCGGTATGTTATTTTTCAAGGAAATTTACGAAATCGCAGCAACATTATAGCACAATCGAGAAAGAGGCTCTTGCGCTGTTGCTTTCACTCCAGCATTTCGAAATTTATCTTGATGCTTGTAATGTCCCTATCCTGGTGTATACTGACCATAATCCCCTGGTTTTTCTTTTTCGAATGTCAAATTCGAATCAAAGACTGATGCGCTGGTCTTTGTTGATACAAGGTTTTAACTTGGAAATTCGGCACAAGAAGGGGTGTGAAAATATACTTGCTGATGCCTTGTCACGCATGCCATGTTAATTTGGGGGTTAAGAATTGTTTTGGTGGTTACAAATAATAATTTGTAATTTTAAGGGTGGGGGTGTTACGGTTGTGACGTAATGCAGCTATGTTGTTTTTGCTGTTGTTGCTGCTGTCTCCTTCTCCTTTAGGATTGGTCCTGGATCTAATGCAACGCTATGGGTGGTTGGATCAGAGAAGAGGCTTGGACTATAAATTCCCGGAATTTCTGTAGAGGGTGCTCTCTGCCTCTTTGATTGCCCCGGTGTTGTACTGTGTGTTTGTTAGCCGGTGAAAATGTAGCCCAATCGTGTGATTTTATGTGCTCTTAGCTTGTGTTAGCAGAGTATGGTGTAACTACTTTGATACTGTGTGATTTGTACCTAGCACATCAGTGCCCCGTGATCGTATTTGTATGTTTATGATTAATTTGAGAAGCCGTAGGGGGTGAGTGCCTTGTTTTCTTTGTAGGCCGAAAGGCCGTTATTTTTCTCCTGGTTATTGTGCTAGTTAAGGAGATAGGGTATTTCATTGTATGTTTTGTTCTTTTTTTCGATTCACAGGAAAGGTAGTTTTCGTGGGAAAGTTAGTTCTGGTTGGTTTATTGTTTTGGCATTTGCTCACCCCTGAAGATCTTGCTTCTACTTTTTTCCTTGCTTGTTTGATTCTTTGATTCTGTATTTTCAATATATTGTTTTATGAATGTCAACATAAGACGGCCCTGAAAACAACTCAGAGGGCAAGAAAATAGCAATAAACTCAAGCTAACTAAAGGAATTGGTTTTGTTGTTTATGTTACACCCTGACCTAGACCAGGGATCGTAACAGTTGCAAACTAATTAGTAGTTACGAAGCCTTGAACTTTATACCCCAACTTAAGACCTTACGCACAGCTATTTACTCAACCTCATGTCCTTCCAAACCTGTATGACTTTTTCTGTGAAACACAAAAGATGACATTTAAAACAAAAATTTTGTCCATATAATGAATGCCATTGGTGACCAAAACAAGCTATTTTGCTCACCATTCACTTTCCTTATATGGAATACAAAATACATTTTTGGGGGTTCTGCAAAAGAAAGTCACATGTCCTTCCAAATCCATGAGGTTGAGTATATGATGACAGAATTTACATATTTGGGTCAACTTTTCTATTAATATTAAATGTTATATATGTTATACTATCTGAAACACAGTAATTTTATGATACTTATACTGCATGTTGCAAAAGTATCTTCATTGCAAATAAAACATATTTTTTACTCTTTTAAAACAGCTCTTCAGTGAAGCCAGGCTGACTCCTCATACAGCTTTTCCTCCTGTTGCAAACCAATTCCAGTTTTATCTAACATTCAGTGCGATGTTTATTGAAATCCAAACGGCAAACTTACCTTGTTTAACTTCAACAATATCCATGTGCTCCTTGTCAGGGCTGGACTGGAAAGAGAAATCGGCCCGGGATTTTACATAACTGGCCCAAAAGTTGTTGGGGGAGAGTATTCGCTAACGCGGCGGCTCGTTTAGCTTATCGCGGCCGACACTGCGGCCCGCTCGGTTCTCCCGATGGCCAGTCCACACTGATCGGCCCCTAAGTGCGTCGGTCCACCGGAAAAATGTCCGGTAGGCCAGATTACCAGTCCAGCCCTGCTCCTCGTCTATTCCAATTGATCACTTTATAAATGATGCCCGTGAGCTGGACCGTATTCAGGCCTGCACTGCAAAAAGTACAAATCACACACAGAGAATTAATGAAAGCCCACATTATATTTATCATATGTAACCGATGTTGATCTGCAATTAGATATTCAACTTGACCAAAAAAGCTAACTTGGTGAGTTATACTGTTATTCATTGTGGTTATTTTCCTAAGTTAACGTTAGCTGCATAGCTAATATTCATTTATCCTAAGAAAATAACCACAATGCACGTTCAACGTAAACAAAAGCTACAAAACATAATTATGTATTCAGAATAAAAACTTTAAAGCCTGCTAAAAATATGTTTGAAAATGTCTACTGATATCTTACCTCAGTTTCTTAAACTTGTTTCTATTGAAGTAACACGTGCACCGCTGAACGTAATGCTGCTGCAATAAAGAGTAACATAACACGCTCACATTTAGAATAAGCAGGGGGAAAAATGAAAGTCAAAATAAATAATGAATTACATATTTAGGAAGATTGCATTGTGATGCAGTGTATGCAGACATAAAACATTGTTTTTAATGTGACTGGATAGGTAAAAATTACTCACCAAAACAGACGATTTCCCATTGAGACCCATAGGAATACAGAACGTTAGGGAATACCAAGATGGCGGCGCAGTAGCTTCACTGTTGTGACGTCATGAGCTATCCAGTTATATATATAGATCAGTGCTCCGTTGTTATTTTTACAGTCATTTGAGTAAAACATGAAATAAACGGACATAGCATGATAGTCATGTTGACTAGTCTGTTTTGGAGAGTTTACCTAGTATGTTTTAAAGTATTCTCAATGCACTATTGCATTGAGAATACTTAAAACATTTTATTTTTAAGATTTATGCATTTCAATTAATAGTAAAATTCCATTGAATTGAATAACCCTTACATATTCTAACTGAATAATTGAACAATCTTTAATAAATTCAATTAAAATGTAAGGATCATTAAACTCAAATTGATGGAATTTTACTATTGAAATTTGTATATCTTTTAAAAAGGCTTTAAAATGTTTTTGAGTGTAGACCATAGACTGTAAAAATAGACTAGAGACTCTTCTTTGTTGAATTGGCAGATTGGAACGCAATAAAGCTCATTACCGCCACCAAGAGGCAAAAGTAAGGCTATGGTATTTAAGATGACATCAAGTTTTACTTATTTTATTTGAGTTCCTGGAACTTAAAACGGCCAAATCGTTGAACAAACTTAAAAGTTTTAAGTTGAATGAACTGTTTCACTGTTTTGAGTATAGTTCACTTATTTTTAATAAGTAGGTTATACTGTTCGGGAATACAGTTGGCTCCTCTTCATTCTCAAAGTTTGTCTCCTGAACTGTCTGAGAAAGTGCTAGAATACAAAAATCAGTCTCAGTTGGTTTTCATACACTTTAAACAGTTTTATATATTATTGATTTCTATATCACTTGTTGTATTCAAACATATATACCAGTAGAGTACTCAAGTGTGTGAGTGGAGGTATACCTAACATTTCTCTTGGGCTTGTGCTCTCTGGAGATTCTTCTCCCTCACTCTCTGGGTCAGTCTGTTCTTTCTCTCTTTCATCCTGCCTATTATTCTCCTGTGTCTTAGAGTCATTTGGCTGCTTCTTGCTACTCTTCCTGAAGAAGGATGCTATATCTGGTGCCTTTCTTTTCATTTTCCACACATTTCACTGACTGTCTGACATAAATACACCTGAGCAAAACATTTCAACATTAACATCATGTTTGAAAAAAACAAACAAAAATGGAGGACTATTATTGAACAAAGATTAGAATGTTTTTGTTATACTGTATATAAAATCGGCCTAAAACCTAGGCTAGTAATTATATTGGAATGTTGAATCACATTAAATGTCTCATGATAAAAACATAACTTAATAAATGTCCTTATATATTCAGAGATAACATGGAAATAGTTCTGAGCATCCAAGTCAAGTCAGCTAACTGTTCACTTTGATACAACTTCACTGACTTCCCTAGACCCTGTCATGCTGCTCCTGCAGATTAGGACATACATTGATGCAGCATTTAGTGTTCACAAAATATATTGATTTTTGTGTTTGCGGGATTCAAGGAAATTCACTGCCAATTTACAGTATTACTCTTACACATTCAATTGAGCTGGTGTGTGAATATTTGGGTACAGGGGACACATCTGCCTTTAGTAGATCATGAAGAGAGAAGATAAAATGTTCTGCATAGTTTTAGCTTTTAAACCCAGAATGATGCTCAATTTTCTGAAGTGTTTAAAGACTGGGACATTCTGCGATTGCTTGAAGTTTTGCTGCTTCTTTTCTATCACGTGTTAGTAAAACTGAATAAAGGTTTTACATTTATTTCTCTCTTCAAATTGTTTTTCTCTCGTCAAAAAAGTGAGAGAAAAAAATTTGAAGAGAGAAAAAAATTGAAGACTTAGGCTCAGGAAGGAACTAAGACTCTGTTATTAAACACCATTCACCAAAGATACATTGCTGTTAATAGTTTTGTAAAAAGTCTGAACTATTTTAACAAAGGAAGAGCCAAAACCAAACCTACACAAAGATTCAAACATAAACTCATGCTCAACCTTGTCAAAGACCTTATAAAAGTCTAAAAATAAAATAATTGCATTATCGTTGATCAATTCCTTATAATCTAAAATATCTAAAACAAGTCGAATATTATTTGCTATATTCCTACCTTTCATAAAGCCAGATTGGGAAACAGAGACAAGTTCTTCTAAGCAAGGGTTCAATCTATTTGCATAAAGGGAAGCAAACAATTTATAATCCGAATTAAGTAAAGTAATTGTAACCCGCACAAGAAGAGACAGTCACAATGTATAGTCAAACTGCGTTTATTGCAGGCAAAGCAAAAGTACAAATAGGGCAAATCCAGAAGAGAGTGGTCGAGGGGAGCGTAAGGTCGAAGCCGGGGAATCAGGATATGGCAACGGGGCAAATCTACAAAAGAGTGGTCGAGGAAAGCTTAAGGTCGAAGCCGGGGAAATCAGAATCAGTATAACAAGTAAGACAATCGAGTTGAATAGACAGGGGAGCTAGGGGATCACTAGAGCTGGCAAAGCGAAGGGGTAAACTAAACAATAACCAACAAGTGAGAAACGAAAGGGCTGTGTATATATAGGGGAAAACGAACAGTGCAGGTGAAACTAATGATCTAGTGATTGGGACGAGTGCGGGTGAAACTAATACTCTGGTGATTGGGAGCGAGCGTGAGAGCCAGAGGGGGGTGATTGGGAGCGAGCGTGTGAGTTCGAGGAAGCGGAGCGAACTAGAGGAGCGGGGTTCGTTACAGTACTCCCCCCTCTGCTACGGACGGCTCCGGACGGCCGTGCTCGGTTGCGAGGAGCGTGACCTCTGGGAAGCGGTGCGGGACGATCGGGATGCTGGCGATGGTAGTCTAGCTTGAGAGCTTGATCCAGGACATCTCTCGACCATACCCACGACTGTTCCTCAGGTCCGTAGCCCTCCCAGTCGACCAGGTACTGCAGCTCGCCACCCCGACGTCGGGAGTCTAGCAGGGCCCGGACCGTATAGGCGGGTTGACCTCCGACATCGAGTGGTGGAGGGGGTGTCTGGGCTGCCGTGAGCGGAAACATGGGACTATAGTGCGCCGGCTTTAAAAGGGAAACATGAAACACAGGACAAATTTTGTAGCGGGGTGGCAAAAGTAATTTGTAAGTGACAGGGTTTATTCTTTTTATTATTTTAAAAGGGCCGACATACTTAGGGCTGAGTTTCTTCGACGGGAGACGGAGGCGGATGTCTCGGGACATCCACAAGAGCCAAACCCTTTGGCCCGGATGGAACAGGGGGGCAGGACGGCGCCGGAGATCTGCCTTAGACTTCTGGGCCTGGGTGGAGCGTTGTATCCGGTTCTGGGTGGCTCTCCAGACCTGGGCACACCTCTGGGCCCAGGCATCCACTGCCGGAACGTCACTGGGATCAGCTTCCCACGGGAAAAGGGGTGGTTGGTAGCCCAGGACGCATTGGAAAGGGGTAAGACGAGTTGAGGAGCTGACCAGGCTGTTCTGGGCGTATTCGGCCCAGGGGAGGTAGGTGTGCCAGCTGCCTTGGTTCTGGGCGCAGTAGGCTCTCAGGTACCTGCCTATCTCCTGGTTGAGACGCTCGGTCTGGCCATTGGTCTGGGGGTGGTATCCCGAGGAGAAGTTGAGTTGGTTACCCAGTCTGTCACTGAAGGCCCGCCAGAAGCGAGACGTGAACTGGGTACCCCGATCTGAGGTGATCTCCTCGGGAATACCGAAGTTTCGGAAGATGTGGGTAATCATGTGGTCGGCCAGTTGTGTCGCGTTAGGTAACCCGAGTAGGGGAATTAGGCGGCACATCTTAGAGAAGCGGTCTATGACAACCAGGATCTCGGTCCGGCCGTCGGAGGGGGGCAAGTCGGTAATAAAGTCAATGGCAATGTGGGACCACGGGCGGTCAGGTACAGGCAACGGCTG
This sequence comes from Xyrauchen texanus, assembly GCF_025860055.1. Taxonomy (NCBI): domain Eukaryota; kingdom Metazoa; phylum Chordata; class Actinopteri; order Cypriniformes; family Catostomidae; genus Xyrauchen; species Xyrauchen texanus. The sequence continues at coordinate 3,715,017 of NC_068306.1, read as the reverse complement.
GAGGAGTCCTGCAGGGAGGTGACGAGGTGTTTTGGACTGGGCACAGACTGGACGCGAGAGGACATAGTCGTGGACGTCGTCCTTGAGTGAGGGCCACCAAAATCTCCTAGCGAGTAGCTCGGTAGAACGGGTAATCCCCGGGTGGCCAGAACAAAGGGAAGTATGAACCCACTGCATAAGCTGAGGGCAAATAGTGGTGGGTACATACATCTTGTTGGGGGGGGTTTGAGGAGGCGCGGGCTCGTCACCTTGAGCCTGCAGGATGGCCTCTGTCAGTTCCCACCGAACGGGTGCAACGACGCACGAGGTGGGGAGAATTGTCTCCGACCCTGGGGGTTCTGAGCCATGGTTGAAGAGACGAGAGAGTGCGTCAGCCTTGATGTTCTGGGAGCCTGGACGAAAAGTAACTGTTAGGGGTATAACAGTCATGACCCAGACCAGATATGGAGAAAGAAGACCAGGAGTCGAGAAGTATAATTAAAGAATCCAAAATTTACTGAAGAATAGTTTGCAGTGAAATTGGTAGAGCCAGCGGCAAAGTCTCACGAGGAGATCGAAAGCCAAATCATACATTACACAAAATCTTACATCAATTATACCATTTGCAAGGAGTACATTCTATTATTTCACTCCTGATTGGCTAAAAGAACATAAAGTCACAACATATAGATTGCTATGGCCTATCAACATTAATCAGCGCAATTGTCGTCCTGGATCGAGATTTACATCTGAAGTGACCTCGCAGATGGTCTCAGGGAGTCTTCTAGTCTGCCTGCTGTTGATTCCTAGGTTCAAAACCTGGGTAGAAGGTCAGTATGCACACACCAAACACTGACGAACGACAGCTCTTCTCTGCGCACAAGGGAACATAGCCCACATTATCAGACCATTTAAACCAAAACAGATGGATAACATATTCCCTCCTTTGGCAGAGGAGAGGGTGGATGGCATACATTTCTTCCCTAAAGAAATAATAATAATAAAAAATCACACTTCTACTGTTCAGGTAATATTGCATAGGATTTTAACCCATATAATTAGTCAGGACAGGTAACAATCAAAACACAGAATCCATCTGGGACATCTATGTAACATTCCCCCTGCCCCCCTCTCATCTCAAGCTTATTCCCAAGAGACCTTCAACCTTCGTGCAGGACAGAAAATAAGGCTCTGGAATGTGCCTGGAAAAAAGTTAACTCTTAACACAAATATGATTCAGCGTATATTTCAGTTATGCATAAGGAAATAAAAACTGATTATGTGAGAATGCATATAGTTAATTCATCACTTTATTAAAGAAGTTTAAGCAACAGAATATAGATACATAGTGATCAATACATATTTATGTATGTATTGATATAACTGAAGAGACAAGGGATTTTTGACCCTCACCCTTCAGTCCCCCGTTTTAGACCAATGTGGGGTCCAATACCGCCACGTCTGGTCTACCAAGTGAGGTCACTACGGAAGGTGGAGTGGTAACGCATGCTCCCCTGATGGGTCACACTTGTCTCTTCGCCTCATTGCGGACATGCTGGATACTAAAAATTCCCAGTCCCCACGCAAAGGCTCTCCCCCCTTCCACTCACAACAGGGCATTGATGTTATCCTTCTTAAGTTTCTCTTCCAAGCGTGTCGTCAGTTTTCTCAGTCGGTTCTCCTCCTCGGAAGGGTTCAAGTTACTGCAAGCAGACCTGCATACATAAGAAAAAAAGAAACGAACACACATCCACACACACAGACAGAGGACACCCACTCCCCATCCACCGACCTTTTTGCATAATGAGGGTAGTATCGGGATAATTTGGGGAGTGACCAAGCCAATAGGTCACTGTCTCATTTCCGTCCAGATGATAACAACGATCATTTACCTTTTGGTACATAGTCGGAATTAAATTTAGACCCTCAGTTGAATTTAGACATGGGTATTGTACCCATGATGGACGGTTATCGATCTCCTCGCAATCCCAATGAGTTGAAAACGCATGGAATCTCCCTGTCCAAATTGAAATTTGAATCCACATCAAAAATGATAAAGCGATCAGAATTAAAAATACCAACGAGAGCGGAAGTACCAATCGGATGAAAGCTCGTTTCACTTTCAGTCGTCTCTCACTACGCACCTCTTCTTGAAGAATTAGCAGCTTCAGTATGTCGTCGGATTCAGCCATCTGTAATGATAAAACATTTGTTCTAGAATTCTAGAATTTTAACATACACGACAGACATTTAATGATCCCGAGGTAGTAAGTTGTTACACTTTTCAAGTGGTTTCACCTGTGACCAATGTCTCCATACTGTACCCAAAACACCCCTGTCCCATAGAACAGAGGTGTTAGTGGTCAATACTACCTGGTAAGGCCCATCAAATTTCGGACCTAAGGGGGAAACTATCTCCCGCTGTAACATTACATTGTCACCTATTTCAGGCAAAGCAGGCATGTCTTTTTGCTCAACATTATCTCGATCTGCTTGTCGTGTGCTAACACTAACCCGTGTGTCTCGCAGACTGTCATCCAAAGCTTTCAGATAATTTTGTAAAGCGTCTTTCAAAGGCCCGGATGGTCCCTCATGTTGCAAGGGGGCATCCCAGGGCAGCCGCATGTAGCGACCTGTCATTACCTCAAAAGGGCTGAGCTGTGTAGTCTTGTTAGGGCTGGCTTTCATGCTTAACAAAATCGCTGGAACAGCCGCATGCCACCCTTTCCCTCACTCCAACAATCTCTTTCCCAATGAAGTTTTAAGCGTACGATTAGTGCGTTCAATAGATCCGCTAGATTGGGGCCTAAATGGAATGTGAAAGTGTTGCCTCACCCCCATCAACTTCATGACATTTTTCATCACCTTACCAGTAAAATGTGTACCCTGATCTGAATCAATTTGTAAGGGCAAACCCCATCTTGGGAAAACTTCATTCAACATAATCTTGGCGGTTGCATCTGCGGTGCAGTTTCTCAGTGGAAATGCCTCAACCCATCTGGAAAACAGATCAACAATCATTAGAATGTATGTAAAACCTCCACTAGGGGGCATTGGACCTATGAAATCAATTTGGAGGTGTGTCCACGGCCCTTGAGGTCGAGGGGCATGTCCTAAGGGAATTTTCAGCTTAGAAGAAGAATTAACCTTAAGGCATACTAGACATCTCTTACAAAAATCACTGCAAGAAGCCCTCAGTCGTGGCCACCACCAGGTTTTGGAAATCATTGCATGTAGTTTTTCAGGACCTGCATGTGCCAAACCATGATACAAAGACATTAGTTCAGTTCGAGCAGAAACAGGACAAACAAAATGCTCATTAAATTTCCACAGTCCTTCTGCATCTTTCTGAGCTCCTAATTTTGTCCATTGTTCTATCTCTTCAGGGTCATCCTCATCATAGAGTTTAAAAATGTCTCTGGGGGTCTCACTCTCCTGAGGAGCAAGAGCCATAACACTCACACAAGTCTCAGTCCGTGTTGCAGGATCTCTGGCAGCTGTGTCAGCAGCTTGGTTTCCTGTGGCCTCAGGAGATTTGTCCGTTGCATGTCCAGTGACTTTGATAACTGCTCCTGTTGCAGGAAGATCACAGGCATTCATAAGTTCTTTTACCTGCTGTTGATGAGAGATCGGCAGACCGGCAGTGGTTAGAAATCCTCTGCGTCTCCACACAGGGCCGCTGAATAGAATCGAGTTCCCACCCATGTCCATAGATGGAACGGCCTGCTGGCATCGGCATGACGTAATGCTGGGGAGGAAGCAAGAGTTTCTTTGATACTCACAAACCCCTCCTCCATCTCCTCAGTCCAGTCGATCAGCTCCGATCCAGGTTTTCCTCCTTTCAGCGCCTCTGTGAGTGGTTTAGAAAGTTCAGTGTATTCAGAAACATACTGGCGGCAGTAATTCAAAAGACCCATTACTTGCCTTAGACCAGTAACCGTGTTTGGTTTTGGAAGTTCAATGATAGCTTTAACTCGTTCAGGAGTGATGCGTCCGCCGTGCACACCCACAATTTGCCCCAAATAAGTCACTTCAGGCAGTGCTAGCTGTGCTTTCTTCAAGTTCACTTTGAATCCCCCGTTTTGGAGGGCATTCAAAACAGTCTGTACAGCAGTCAAATGTTTGAACTTGGTTGGACTAGCAATTAAAATGTCATCCACATATTGTAGAACAACAGATCCATCATATTCAAGTTGTTTTCTTACCGGATCAATGAAGGATGCTAGTACCTGATGAAACAGTGTGGGTGAGTTGCAGAAACCTTGTGGCAAACGACTCCATGTCCATTGGCGACCCCTGCTGGTGAAAGCAAATCTGACTTGGTCCTCCTTGGCTAGGGGACAAGTCCAAAAACCGTTAGAAATGTCTAAAGCAGTAAAAAGACAATGTTCAGAACCTATCTCATGTAGGATAGTTGCGGGGTTGGCCACCAGAGGGTGCATTTTCTCAGACACTGAATTCAGAGAAGTGTAATCAATGGTCAAACGCCAGCTCCCATCTGGCTTTTTGACAGGCCACATAGGGGAATTAGTGGGAGAGGAACAGGGAATCACAATCCCCCGTTTGCATAATTCATCTATAACAGTGTCAGCCCCCCCTCGAGCATCATTTTTCAAAGGATATTGTCTTTTGGCTTCATGCAAAGGACCTGGGATGCTCAGTGGCTGAATCTGTGCTAAACCACAATCATATTTATCTTTTGCCCATACATCAGGAAATTTGGAAATTATAAACTTCCACTCAGGGCGAGTTTCAGTTAGACTAGCAGGTTCAACCACTGCACATTTCTGCTCATGGTGGGGGCCACTCTGAGATAAGCTAATTGTTTCATTGCAGCCAAGCACCCACAGAGAATAATAAAGAGAAATAAACTCAAAATGCCTCCAGTCAATATTCATAATTAAAGAAACAATGAGCTGAATTGTTAAATCTGCACTTATCATCTGCAAAGTATGCAATACAGTGGCTTTTTACACAGTGTTAGAAGTGATCTCAAGATCGAGATCTGTAATTGATACAGTCGTGCCCGTGTCAATATAAATAAGGCATCCTTCACACTCATCATCGGCTAGCTGGAATACAAAATGAAATGTTAAGAAGCTTGCTAGAGACTGAACACCTCAGACCACATTCATCTTCATTGTGTTTTTTTTTTCAATGAAAGTGAATGGTGACTGAGACTGAACGGTCTTTGGCCTTGATCACTGATAAAGTGTCTCAGTGTTCCCTGCTATCAAAATAGAACTGCATTTGTTTTCCTGTCAGGCAAGCTGAGAGCACACACATACATTTTCTGCCCAGAAAATCTTCTAAAATTTCACACTCTTATTTTTCACAATATTTTCTGCTTTTTCACAAACAGCCTCGAAACCCTTACTCAAACTACACAGATCACAGCCGACTTCCTGCCCAATAAGTTTTTCCACTCTATCACGCTGGGCAATCAAACTAGACCATCCGTCCATCATATTTGGAATTGCCTTTTCATGGTTTAACGGTATACCACCCAGTTTACACATCCATGAATAGGCAAACACGGATAAATATTTGGCCCTATCAGCGTCTTTTTTGTTCTGCAGCCTAAATATAACAACACTTATCTTAAATACACCCTTGGTTTAAAATTCAATAACTTATTTGACTTCAGTTTAACGCAATACACTCAAAGATTTATTGTTTGTCCAGATAATGTGATTTCCCAAATACAATTCAATCGCTTTAAAGTGATCACTCCTTTTATGATCTAAATATTCTTACTCATCACTTTGATATAAAAGGAGTTATGATCTGACACATGTCCATTCAACAGCTGCTCCCTCTCAGTTTAGTTAATCTTACATCAGGCTTCATTCATGACATGAAAAGAACAGCCCAAGAATAAACATTGTCCAGTCCGCTAAGGGTTAACTTTTTGATTTCATGCACATTTCTTCGATTTGAGCTCGTCAGAGCAGAGCTGTTTACAGCGTGTGCCCTGCTCGTTTTGGTCAGAACTACTCAGAAAATTCCCTTTATCAGACATTTTTCTTGGTCACAGTTGAAAATCACTACCGAAAAGATTTTAGCAGCCAATATTTTATGCGGATAAATTAACTATAGCAGCAACAATACTGGATTTCTACCAATTTCACCACAAAGTATTCTTCACAAATATCCTGGTCACATATACTGATCCATACCAATTAGGGTCACAATTTATTTACTTACTTGGGACCGCTCCTGATGCATCCCTGGCAAAACAATCCCTATTGTATATTATTTTATTTTATAACTAATATCTGAATCCCTAACTGCCTGATTCACTAAGCTCGGGGTACCCCTATCTGAGTTGGAAGAGACTGAGCAGGTTTACGGTGCCACTGGACCTCTCGTCCAGGGACGCACTTTGCCGGGGTGGTGCTTCACCCATGCCCACCTGGGCCCCCTCACAGAGCACGTTTCACTTGCGCTGTTTGCTGTTGCCCCTTAAACAGCTCTCTCAGCGACTTCTCTTCACACGCCTCATCAGATTGAAGCTCTCCCGCTCCCCTTCAAAATCTCTTCCAGTCAGACAACCCTAACAATTAATAAAAGCTTCCTACCTTGTTTGCTGATTTGCCAGAAATGTCACCACGGAGTGATTGCCCGCTAAATCCTCCACCAAACCCAGACCAGATATGGAGAAAGAAGACCAGGAGTCGAGAAGTATAATTAAAGAATCCAAAATTTACTGAAGAATAGTTTGCAGTGAAATTGGTAGAGCCAGCGGCAAAGTCTCACGAGGTGATCGAAAGCCAAATCATACATTACACAAAATCTTACATCATTTATACCATTTGCAAGGAGTACATTCTATTATTTCACTCCTGATTGGCTAAAAGAACATAAAGTCACAACATATAGATTGCTATGGCCTATCAACATTAATCAGCGCAATTGTCATCCTGGATCGAGATTTACATCTGAAGTGACCTCGCAGATGGTCTCAGGGCGTCTTCTAGTCTGCCTGCTGTTGATTCCTAGGTTCAAAACCTGGGTAGAAGGTCAATACGCACACACCAAACACTGACGAACGACAGCTCTTCTCTGCGCACAAGGGAACATAGCCCACATTATCAGACCATTTAAACCAAAACAGATGGATAACATATTCCCTCCTTGGGCAGAGGAGAGGGTGGATGGCATACATTTCTTCCCTAAAGAAATAATAATAATAAAAAATCACACTTCTACTGTTCAGGTAATATTGCATGGATTTTAACCCATATAATTAGTCAGGACAGGTAACAATCAAAACACAGAATCCATCTGGGACATCTATGTAACATTCCCCCTGCCCCCCTCTCATCTCAAGCTTATTCCCAAGAGACCTTCAACCTTCGTGCAGGACAGAAAATAAGGCTCTGGAATGTGCCTGGAAAAAAGTTAACTCTTAACACACATATGATTCAGCGTATATTTCAGTTATGCATAAGGAAATAAAAATTGATTATGTGAGAATGCATATAGTTAATTCATCACTTTATTAAAGAAGTTTAAGCAACAGAATATAGATACATAGTGATCAATACATATTTATGTATGTATTGATATAACTGAAGAGACAAGGGATTTTTGACCCTCACCCTTCATAACCGAAAAGTTAAACCGGGTGAAGAACATCGCCCACCTGGCCTGTCGAGGGTTCAACCTCTTGGCTGAGTGAAGGTACTCTAGGTTCTTATGGTCGGTGAAAACGACAAAAGGGAACCTAGAGCCCTCCAGCCAATGGCGCCATTCCTCCAGGGCTAGCTTGATGGCCAGCAGCTCTCTATTCCCGACGTCGTAGTTCTGTTCGGGGGAGGACAACTTATGGGAGTAGAACGCACAAGGGTACAGCTTAGCGGGAGTCCCGTGTGGTTGGGAGAGTACAGCTCCCACCCCTACCTCTGAGGCATCCACCTCTACCACGAACGGGAGAGTGGAATCGGGTTGCTGAAGAACTGGGGAGGTCGTGAAGGCCTCCTTTAGGGCCTGGAAGGCCTGTTGGGCGGGTGCGTTCCAGGTGAGGAACTTCGGGTTGCCTCGTGTAAGAGACGTGAGAGGTGCGGAGATCTTGCCAAAGTCTCTGATAAAACGCCGGTAATAGTTGGCGAAACCCAGGAACCGTTGGAGCTCCTTGAGCGTACTAGGCTCGGGCCAAGATAGGACTGCGGCAACCTTGTCGGTCTCCATCTCCATAGTTCCCGCAGACAGGACGTAGCCCAAGAAGGAGACGGAGGGGCGGTGAAAGGCACACTTCTCTGCCTTCACGAACAGGTCGTGTTCTCGCAGTCTCTGTAATACCTTCGAGACGTGAACGGTGTGTTCAGAGAGTGTGGCGGAGTAAATTAAAAGGTCGTCTATGTAGACGACGAGGAAGAGGTCTAGCATGTCCCGGAAGACGTCGTTCATGAATGACTGGAACACCAAGGGGGAGTTGGCGAGGCCGTACGGCATCACCAAGTACTCGTAGTGCCCCCTGGTGGTGATGAACGCAGTCTTCCACTCGTCTCCCTTGCGGATGCATACAAGGTTGTACACGCTCCTGAGGTCGAGCTTAGTAAAGATCTTAGCCTTACTGACCTGCTCGAGGGACGGTTGGATGAGAGGCAGGGGGTAGGTGAACTTCACCGTAGCCTTATTTAGGGCCCGGTAATCGATGCAGGGGCGAAGCCCGCCGTCCCTCTTGCCCACGAAAAAGAAGCTGGACGCCACCGGGGAGGTGGACGGCCGAATGATGCCTAGACTGAGCGCCTCGTCGATGTAGTCCTCCATGGCTTTGGTTTCGGTAGCGTTACGGGGTACACTCGGCTCTTAGGGAGTGGGGACCCCAGAAGGAGATCGATGTCCACACTATGTGGGGGAGACTAACCTGGGTCTTCTCGAACACATCAGCGTAGGAGGAGTACTCAGGAGGGATGGAGACAGGAGACTTCACTTCGGGGCTCTCTACGGAGGTGGAGAACACCGGAAGGGAAATACAATGTGACAAACAGTGGTCGGTCCAGCGCAACAGCTCCCCCGTGCGCCAGGAAATGTGGGGGTCATGAAGCGCCAACCAGGGGTGGCCCAAAACCACAGGGTCTCTAGGTGATTGCACAATAAAAAACTGGATGAGCTCAGTGTGAAACAAACCCACTTGGAGGGACAATGGCATGGTCCAAAAGGAAATAAGACCCGATCCGAGGGGTGCCCCATCTAGAGAGTTAACTCTGAGAGGTGGCACGACCGGACTGAGTGGGATGGATAGTTTCTGGACCAAGCCATCGTCTAAAAAATTCCCCGCTGCCCCGGAATCAACTAGGGCTGGGGTGGAAAAGGAGACATTGTTAAAACTCAACATTACTGGGAGGCAGACTTGTTTCTGGGTAATGTTGAGAATGACTGACGTTCTCACCTGGCTTTTGGAGCAGGAACGCTGGGGACCGGCCGGGCATGAGGTAATCCGGTGGCCCGGGGTGCCACAGTATAGGCAGCGGTTCTGTGTTAATCACCTAGTTCGTTCCGCCTGACTTAGGGGGGTGCGACCAAGTTGCATGGGTTCGGATTTGGAAGAGCACTCGGGAGAAACGAGTTTAGGCGAGTTGAGACCCGTAGCAGGCTCTTGGACGACAGAGGGGCTCCGTCAAGCACGGTCGCGAAGCAGGTTATCCACTGTGATGGAGAGCTGAATATAGTTCTCCAGCGACAGCGATTCTCCTCGACATGCCAATTCCATTTGGAGCTGGTCATTCAAACCCAGGCGGTATACAGTCAACAAAGCGGGGTCGCTCCACCCGCTACCCGCGGCAAGGGTGCGGAAATCAAGTGCGTAGGCAGCGGCTGTGCATGACGCCTGTTTCAAAAACACGAGGCGGCTGCCTACATCCCTACCAGCTGCCGGGTGATTAAAAACCACGGCAATCTGGTGACAAAACTGATCATATGATGTCAAAAGGGGGCTCTCGGCAGTCCACAATGCAGTGGCCCATTGCTGTGCCTTACCCGAGAGCAGTGAGATTAAAAAATGTACTCGCTCACTGTCAGTGCTTAAAAGGGGGTGATACGTCATATAAACAGTACATTGCATTAAAAAACCCTGACAAGCTTCCGACGAACCGTCAAACCGCTCAGGGGGTTGAAAGCTCGCGGCGCTGGGAAATGCGGTGGGAACATCAACGGGTACAGGGACAGACACAGGTAGAACAGGTTGAAACTGATCGGAAATGGTACGTACCGTGTGCAGTATTTCCTGTATTTGCTGTCCCTGAGCCGTGAGCGCTTGGTCGTGTTTCCCAACCGTAGATCCTTGGGCAGAAAGCGCCGTGAAAATCCGCTCTAGCGAGGTGCGGAGATCCTCAATGGATTCCATTGTGACTGTCTTCTGTAAGGTTGGTTATTCTGTAACCCGCACAAGAAGAGACAGTCACAACGTATAGTCAAACTGCGTTTATTGCAGGCAAAGCAAAAGTACAAATAGGGCAAATCCAGAAGAGAGTGGTCGAGGGGAGCGTAAGGTCGAAGCCGGGGAATCAGGATATGGCAACGGGGCAAATCTACAAAAGAGTGGTCGAGGAAAGCGTAAGGTCGAAGCCGGGGAAATCAGAATCAGTATAACAAGTAAGACAATCGAGTTGAATAGACAGGGGAGCTAGGGGATCACTAGAGCTGGCAAAGCGAAGGGGTAAACTAAACAATAACCAACAAGTGAGAAATGAAAGGGCTGTGTATATATAGGGGAAAACGAACAGTGCAGGTGAAGCTAATGATCTAGAGATTGGGACGAGTGTGGGTGAAACTAATACTCTGGTGATTGGGAGCGAGCGTGATAGCCAGAGGGGGGTGATTGGGAGCGAGCGTGTGAGCTTGAGGAAGCGGAGCGAACTAGAGGAGCGGGGTTCGTTACAGTAATAGGTTGCCAATAATCTAAATACAAGGAATCTTTGTTAGGTTTTGGGATTAAAGTGATCAAACCCTGCTTCGTGGACTCAATCAATTCACCTTTCTGTACAATCTTTAAACATTTCCAAAACAAACATTTTAATGTCTTCCCAAAGGTCCTATAGAGTTCAAACGGCAGTCCATCTGGACCTGGGCTTTTATTGAGGGGAGCTTTCTGAATAATCGCATCCAACTCTTCCAAAGTCAAATCCATCTCACAAGATGACTGATTTCCATCACTTATAATAGGTGTGAATGCTTGAACCCTCTCAAAAAAGCATCAGAAAACTGTGGATAAATGAAGAAGTATAGAGAAACAAAATTAGAAACTCTGGCTTCATCTGTGACCAAATTGCCCTCAATATATAGAGAAGATATTCTTTTAGCTTTCCCTCTTTTCTTTTCTAAATTAAAAAAACATGCAGAATTTTTCTCCCCGAATTCAAGCCACTTCACTCTGGATCTAATAAAAGCACCTTTAGTCTTTTCTGCATTTAGATTATTTAATTCTTCTTTTAGGTTGTGCAGTTCTACTTTATCATCTTCTTTTTTCTGTTGCTTTCCTAAAATTGTGTTCATTTCAATTAACATAGAAGTATACTTTAAATATTTTGCCTTTACCAATTGTTTACAAAATCGAAGACAATTTTCTACACTTGTATTTGAACATCTCCCAATTAGAAGATACTGAAACAGCAGATTTTGCTTTAAATTCTTCAATAATGTTCTTAATACCTAAACAATAAGAGTGATCCATAATAGAGAACAATATAGTTTCCAATAGCCAAGGTTTCTGTGACAACCAGTTCCAGAATCAGATGAAATAAGGTCGCTAAAAGTATGATCTGTGAGGGGAGCAGGACAAATAATACTAGACTTAATAAAAGGAGACATGAAGTCTGATATAAGACAGTAATCTATACGCGATTTTCTTGACATATCCGTACTAAACCAAGTATATGAATAATCACTGTCAACATGCATAAACCTGTAAGCATCCAATAGAGAAAGGTTTCTACAAAAAACATTACTAATAGTGTTACATCTGTTTGACTCTCGTTTTGGGGGAAATCTATCCAGACATGGTTCAGGAGCTCCATTAAAATCACCTCCATCTATTACTGCAGCAGAGGGAAATTTACATTTTAAATCAAGAAGCTATTTTGTGTATGATTATTAAAACCATAAACATTAACCAAGATAATGAAAAAATCCCCCAGAAGAATAACAACAATAATCCATCAGAAGAAGAAGAAGAAAAAGATTGAAGAATGGAGCCGCTAAAATTACAGTCAAATAAAATCAAAACTCCAGCGGTGTGATTAGACTAAAAAACACATTTCCTCCCCATTGATTGAGACTAAATGTTTCATTTTAAAAACAAGAATGTGTTTCTTTTCTGAGATAAAGCCTTGCGTTTATATAAATCACGGATCCCCCGTAAATTAAGAGACAAACAAGACAGTTTAACCGACAAAAGAAAACTCTCAAAACAAGTAATAATTCAATAACACTACAATAGTAACAAAACATATATTAAATGTAATACAGAATACAATAAAGTGCAAAACTTGAATCTTATCCATACCCCTCTTTAAAGGTTTATTTCTGTTATCTGCCCTCCTTTAGTTTACCTTAATATATTACAATGAACTTTTTGCCAATGTCAGTTCAATTCTCCCGCCAGTCAAATGTTCTTCAGTCAAAACAACAGTGAACATCACTGGCATAAAAGCGTTTAACCTCCAGTGTCTGTTAAAAGTCAGATATCGTCCACACAAATCTTCTTCCATCTACGATAGCAAATGGACCCTTAAAACAAGAACGGCGACCCTCTTTTTGGTCTTTCTCCACCAAAGGCCACAACTTGTTCCGGGCTTCCTTCGTCCTCTGCTTCAGGTCCTCTGAGATCCCAATCTTCTTCTGTTTGAGCACTTCTGATGTTTTGCATCAGTCCAGATGCGATGGCGGTGAGACCGAAAGAGGAACTGTACAATTATCCCGCGAGGGTGCGCAACATCAATCGAAGACTGCGAAACATCTGTTATACATGGGGACACATGTAGCCTGTGGGTTTGAGACGGTCTTTGTTTCTCTCTCTCATCTCGTTCCTTCACCGCTTTGGCTCGCTTTCACTTCCCCCGTGTTGCTACGGTACCTAATGTGGGTGGGAGTGGTTAGAAATTGAGAGCAGGCAGGTATATAGGCACCTGGGGTCCTCATGCCGGTAGTGATACATTGTAGCTAGCTGCCAATGGGTTGGAGTGCAGCAGTGTTCCGGAGTGCTGTTTATAGTGCAAGGTATGTCCAAACTATCTGTGTTGTATGATTATAATGGCTACTTGGGTTCAGTGCACTAAGTAGGTCTTATTGTCTTCCTGCTGGGTTAAGGTGTTGCGAGTGACTGCCAACAGCACTACTGTTTGTGTGTGTATGCTTCCGAAACATGTTGGAATGCCTAGATTGATGAACACAGAGGAGGTACATTTTAATCTGGCTGTGTTAGCGTATCCGCGCTTGTTTATTGTTTTGGTTGTAATGGGGCTGTGTTGTTATGTTCGCCAGCGTTTCGTGACCCTGGTGAAGTTGTGAAGCGCCGAAACACTGTCTACCCACGCAGTCATTAGACGGCAGGCAGGTATGTAATGGCTATGATTATTAGGTGTTTGGCGTGTGTGCGTGTGTTTAGTAGCTATATGTAATAGACTGACTGATTATGAATTTTAGGCACACAGAGCACTCACTGCGTCTCTTGTTTTTTTTATAGAGGCTACAGCCAATCCATTGTCGGCTGCTGTTCTCTTGAATATGTTTAAATGTGTATGAATGTGCAGGTGCTGTTTTTTTAGACACTTTCAGTAATGTTTATTTCTTTTTTTTTTTTTCTTTTTCTTTTCTCGCTAACCGGTGGGTTGTACGAGATTTGTGTTAGTGAACCAATTGTGACCACCGGCTAGCGATTTCTTCTTTTCTTATTTGTTGTTAGTTTCATCCCTCTCCCCCGTAATAGTCTTGGGGTGGATTGGGCCCATAGGATAGACTAGCGCACCAGGTTCTAGCCTAGTTTCCTTAGTGCTTCACCCATTTTGGAACCAATGTGTGCAGTGTAATGCTGTGATGTGTGCACCTTTTAGAAATGGCTCAAGGAGCATGATTGCTGTGATTGCGTAGGCTGAGTTTATAGTGTTGGTTCTACCGTAAGGGTGTGCCCTAGTTCACGTGTGGTATTGAAACCTAGGCCTGGGCAAGCTTGTAATCCGGTGGCCCACCCTCCTATGGCTTATCCCTATGTGATGTATGTTCGTGTTATTTATTGATAACCAAAAGCGACTCATTTTTAACTGAAACAAAAATAAAGATTGTATTTTTTTTACATTGTTAAATCAAACCTGTGCATGTTTTTTTTGGTTGCAGCATAGAGTCCCCTTGCTCTTACTAGTCCTGTTCAAGGGGTGGCGTAGTTAGTACTGCCATAGCCCTACGGGGGGCTACACACAGGTCTGATGAAAAACATTTTCTTTAAAAAAGTATTAGCACCTTGACATTCTCCCCATCTTCCTCCGGAATACCTGAAATCCTTAGATTCCATCACCTCTTGAAGACATCAAGATCATCTACTTGATCCCATAAGCGTTTGTCTTCTGCAGCCAATGTAGACAGATGAGAATCCATTTCATCAGATTTAACAACTGTATCCTCTGATTTTGTATTATTAGCAACAGTGTCAACCTTTGTACCGAGATCAGAGATGAGGACGGAATTTTTTGTTATTCACAAAACACAGTAACTTGAATGTATGAGGAGGGTAAACAGAGTAATGATCATCGCATTGAGAACAAAATAATCTTTAAATGGGAAGAAACATCAAGTTTTGAACAAACTTCAGAAAAAAGCCGAAAAAAAGCAACCGACGCCATCTTGAGGACGCCCCGGCTTCAGTGTTATTTTATTGTATTTTTTATACATGACAAAACATTAAAATAACAGGTAACGTCTTTCTATCCACCAAGAGTTGTTTGGCATGTAAAATGTTGAAGACTCCTGGAATAAACACACAGTGAAATGAGATCTGGATTAAATATATCAAATCTGTATTGTTGACAAACTGACAAATAACCATTAAAACACACCTGTGTGAAATCAGTTTAATATGATCACACTTAATACACACACACAACACAGCCAATAGGAATGAGTTTATACCTGTTACATATTCATGAGAAGAGAGGGGCGGGGCTATGACGTCACTGAATCTCAGGTAAAGTGAAACTGGTTTTAAAACAGGAAGTCTTTCAACGTTTTCTCTCTTCAAACGGCAGAATATTTCTTCAGATATTGTCAAACTTTAGTGATCACAGCTGATACTCACTCACAGGTAAGTGATAATAGAAATATAAGAGACATTTCCCTGAACAGGTTTCTAATGTTAGTGGTCTGATTCAGAGGAGTTTGTGTCACACTGGAATAAAGCTGCACAAAACCAGATTTAAACACCAGTTAAATACTCCAACTAGTTTACTGAATTAGTATCAGAATATCATTGAATCGGTTATAAATCAGAGTTTGATGTGTGCTGTCATGTTGTCAAATAACTTGAAGACGTCAGAAACAGGAAGTGTTTGAACTGCAGACAGAATGAACAAAGTCCAGTGAAAATGTTTCATCTTTTTTACTCCATTTAGTCTTTCATATATAGAAAGAGTCTTTCATGATGATGTTAAAGTGTTGTTGTAAAGATCTGTTTCTATGTTCTGTGGCTCCTGGAGATTTTGTATTTCAGTTCTTCGAGCACACAGGAGAGAGATGATGACAATAAACAGCAGTGCAATAGTTCAAATACTGTCAATGACTTTTATGAAGAGACTCACTGGAATATTTCACACCCAAAGATTCAATTATTATGTTTTATTCTCACTATCAGTGCTTGAACAATAAATATACTCACTTTAATATGAATGTTCATGATCTGAACATGAATGTCAGTGGTTGAATTGAATAATATTTGTTCTGTCAATAATAATAATTGTGTTTGTGAAGTGCTGCATTGTCTGAACTGTAAGAGGTTCTGTAGACTAGAGCTTCTGTACATGACTAGCATACTGCTAACTGCATACTGCATACTGCTAACTGCATACTGCTAACTGCATACTGCTAACTGCATACTGCTAACTGCACACTAAATACTGAAATCAGCTTTAAACTGCAACATTTATTACTTCTGATCACAGACACTTTTAACACTTGAACTTTTGACTTTCATCTTACATCGAGTCATTTAATAAAACTGGGGCCGTATTCACAAAGAATTTTAAGGCTAAAAGTAGCTCCTAACTGGCGAATTTAGGAGCAACTCCTAAAAATAATGGGCGTGTCACTCCTAACTTTAGGACTCCTAATTTTTTTCACTAAGAGTAATTCACGAAGCATTTTAGCCCTAAAAGTAGCACCTAAGTCTGGGACAGCTTAAAATAAGTCGAGAGGACTCCTAACTCATTAAGACCTATTCACAAAGGATCTTTTAAATGGCCGTGCGACGCAGTGTGTTGGAGACACTCAATGACACGGAGTTATTACAAAGATACCGCCTTAACCGTGAGGGAATGTTGTGGATCTTGTGAGGGATGCAATAACAGCGCCAACTAATCGCAACAACCCAATCAGTGCCGAATTGAAATGTTTGACAACACTTCGCTACCATGGCAACGGGGAAAATGCAGTTGTGCATTGCCGGATCAGTTGCACCCTCAAGGCCTGTTATACTGGTGTCTGACCCAATGAACTATACACCACCGATGCAATGTGGCTTAGGTGCTGATCCTCCTCCTTAACACATACATGGAAAGTGTCACCAACTCAAAAGCATTGCCTACATAACACTTAAAATCACACTTTAATGTAAGCATATTGTTTATGACATTTGTTTCATAATTCATTACATTCATGACAAGCAGGAAGTTTTTAGAATTACATGAAACAATAATGATATTATATATTTAATATTATAGGCCTACCTATTGCCATGTTTGCCCGTTTAAAGGCTGCAATCTCAACCCTCGACTGCGATTGTAGCGCATATACCACCGCCTCTCGCAGTCATCCGGGGTCCGCGACACAAGCGGGAATGCTGCATTGATTTGCAAACAAATCCTGTCCCATGTCTCACGCTTAGTTTTGCTTGATATCCCAGTGCCGAATTTTCCTTTTATTATGTTTTTTTTTTCCAGCACCAACTGGGCCAGCAGCAGTAACTGATCCTGTGTCCAGTTGGGCTTTCTTTTCCGTTTTGGCGAGTTCATAATCCACCGTCATTCAACTATTAGGCCCTACATTACTTCAATAGGAGCAATATTTCCTTGCTTTAAGTAGTCTATTTAGGCTAATAGGATGTCAATTAACCAAGCAAGTGTTAATGCAAGTGTCGTTTTTCATTATTAGGCAAGTGGCAGTTTTCATTAGGGTATTAGGCTACCTTGATTTAATTTAATTTAATTCACGACTTTTCTCTCTCTCTCTGCCTTTTTAGAATTACACTGGGGCCTGCACAAACATGTCATTATATATGCATTTCGATGACATTACTATTATTATTTTTTGTCGGACACAGACATATTTAGATGTCGTAATTCCATGATTTGTTGCGTCTGTGTTATGTTCCACATGATGGCCCTGTCATCTATCAACCAATCACCGTGATCATTGCGAGGAATCTCGTGCATGAGAATTGACGTCATCCATAGCAACGAAGACTCACTCTTAGTTTAGGAGTTGTCATTTTTCCTTACTAAGAGTAGGTCTGAAAGGCGTTGTGAATAACTTTTAAGTTATTCACAGTTATTCAAAACTTCTAGCTAAAATATTTTAGTGCGATTTAGGAGTACTCCTAGTGGTAAGATAAAATTATTTGTGAATACGGCCCCTGGAGATCTAGAATATATGAGAACTTACTCAGAAGTGAACTGAATGTCCTCTTGAGAAGTTCATCTTTAATATTTCACACACTTTGATCATGTTTCATGCTGTGAAATGAGATGTTGGAGTGTTGTGTCCTAAACAGGATTAAAGAGAGGAAGAGCAATGGCAGAATCTTCATCAACATCATCAAAACGAAAGCTAACCAGGAGAAACAGTTCAGAAGATTTACCTCCATGTAAGTCAATGAGAGAGAAAAATAATAAATGAGTGAATTAATGAAGCAAATAACATCAACAACAATAATAATGTCATGTGAAAAACCTAAACATCACATCAGATTAAATCTAAATACAATAATACTTCAATAATTTGTATTTTCAGACATGTCGTCCTCCAGTAGTGCACTAAATGAGGAGCTTCAGTGTTCAATCTGTCTGGATGTGTTCACTGATCCAGTCTCAACTCCATGTGGACACAACTTCTGCAAGACCTGCCTGAATGAATGCTGGAAAAACACTCAGAACTGCAGCTGTCCATTGTGTAAAGAAACATTCAGCAAAAGACCTGATCTGAAGATTAATACAACACTCAGAGAGCTCGTGCAACACTTTGAGAAGAAGTTTAATCTGGGTAAATCTGAAGTTCTCTGTGACATCTGTGATGAAAGAAAGCAGAAAGCCGTGAAGTCTTGTCTGATGTGTCAAAGCTCTTACTGTGAAACTCACCTGGAGCCTCATCGGAGAGTCCCACGGCTAAAGAAACACAAACTGATGGACGCTGTGGAGAATCTGGAGGATTACATATGCCAGAAACACGAGAGACCTCTGGAGCTGTTCTGCAGAGATGATCAGACGTGTGTGTGTTTGTTCTGCACTGAAGGAGACCACAAGACTCACAACACTGTTCCTATAGAGGACGAGAGTGCAGAGAAGAAGGCAAGAGTTACTAATATTCAATCAATACTTATTTTGATGACATCTTTTATAAATATAGATCAGGTGGGGTTTATTCAGGGCCGCAGCTCCGCCCCTGGCAGCGGCCCTATCGCTCCAGGCGGTCGGGGAGTTGCTTCCCTCCTCCCCTCGTGGACGGTGGTCTTCCCTCGACCCCTCCACGTCTCTGGGGACGGCAGGGCACTCCTCCGCCCCCGGCAGCGGCTCCCTCGCTCCAGGCGGTCGGGGAATCCAGTCCCCACTCGCCCTGCGGACGGCGGCCGCTCCCCGCGTCCGGGTGGTCGGGCTACTCCGTCACCTGGCAGATGGCAGCGGCGCTCCCCTGGGTGGACGGCAGTGTCGAGGACTCTGTGACGGGCATCCCTCCTCCTTCCTGGGTTTCAGCACCAATGTAAGGGGGTTAAGATGGGCAAGGAGGAGGCGAGAACCGGCTTGTCAATATAAATAATAATTTAATTAAACTCAAAACAAAAGCACAAACATAAAAACACACATGATGGACATGCCCATAATTCTCTCGAACCGTCGTCCCTCGCGCACCTGATCAGGACGATTGGGGACCGGGCGTGTGACATTCCAGTACCCTGTCCCCCTCCCTGTCCCCCCCATTCCCTGTCCCCCTCTGCTCCACAGTTATGTAGACTGATTGAAAAAGGTGGGCTAGGCCTACCCAAGATTTTGATTTATTATTATGCATTCGGTCTCAGATATTTGGCTCATTTGTCGCTTCCACCTGAGAGAGCCCCTCCCTAGTTTAGTATCGAACAGAAAGTTCTTGCACCTATTTTGCCATTGCAAAGCCTTTCTATTAAACTAAACGGAGAAGTTAAGTTACACCCGGTTATCTCGCATTTGCACACGGTGTGGACAAATGTGTCCTTTATGCTGGATGGATTGTGCAGGAGGTTACTACACTCAGTGACCTAATATGAGAGAGGGTGTTGAGATCTTTTGAAAACTTGGTTCAACATTTTAGGATTCCCAGATCTCCGGTCTTTAGGTATTTACAGCTGCGCCACCTGCTCTACTATTTTTGGGAGTAACATACAGGTGGGTAATCCTCAGTGGTTGGAGATCGTCTGGTGCACCCTCGTTTCGTGAGTGGTGTGTCGAGTTGGGCAGGGTGGTGGCGTTTGAAGAGATAGTGTGTAGAAGGCTGGGCAATATCAGGAATCAGGAAATGGGGCTCTATATGGTATAGTACGAGGGCTCTCAGAGAGGGGCAGTGGAGAGGGACTGGTGTCTCCAAAATTTTCTGTTTTATTGTCTATTTGTGTGTCTTTGTCAGTTGACTTTTGACCACAGGAGAGCTTGTTTGTGTCGGTTGGGGGGTTAATGTTCGTGGGGATAAAAGTTATGATTTCATGTGGTTTGATGTTGCATTTTCTGTTATGTCTGTGTGATTTGCTGCATGGAATCAATAAAAAGTGTTAATAACAAAAATCAGAAACATTTTGAAGATGGAAAAGCTGTGTTGAGTGATGAAATGTGTCTGTGTTGTTCTCTGTCTGTAGAATCAGCTGGTAAAGACACAGACAGACGTGCAGCAGATGATCCAGAACAGAATGAAGAAGATTCAAGACATCCAACACTCTGTAGAGATGAGAAAGTTCAGTCAAATTTAGGTTCAATCTTCTTTATAAATAAAGGTGCTGAATTAAATACATTTAAACTGTGACTTGATCTCATCAGAGAAACACAGAAGAGAAATCACACAGTGTTGAGGTGTTCACGACTCTGATCCGCTCCATTGAGAGATGTCAGACTGAAGTTGTTGAGATGTTGGAGGAGAAGCAGAAAGCAGCAGAGAAACAGGCTGAAGATCTCATTAAAGAGCTGGAGCAGGAGATCACTGAGCTAAAGAGGAGAAACTCTGAGCTGGAGCAGATCTCACACACTGAAGATCATCTTCATCTCCTACAGGTCAGTGTCCATCTCTCTCATCAATGAGAATGATTAGAAAACACTCCTCATGCTGATGGATTTCTCCTCTCTCCTGCTGTAGATTGACCCGTCCCTGTACAGCCCTAAAAACAGTAAGAACTGGACTGAGATCAGTATTGACACTCATGTGAGTGTGGACACTCTGAATACAGCTCTGACTCGACTCAAAGACACTCTACATGAGACTGTAGATCAAAAACTTGGTAAAACTGGTAAGTGTATAGTAGACCTGTCACGATTATTAAATAACCGTCTGATCACAGTTATTTCAGACAACCGCGATTATTGGGAATTCAAATTCCAATCATATTTTAATGCCCAAATAAGGGAATTTTAAGTGAATATACTGTATAAATGCCATGAACGGCACATTTGTGTGTCATTCAGTTGAACTCTGAGTCCGATCTTCACTGAGTCACACAGCGGACGTCAACCAGCTCCTGTCCTGAAGAGCGCGTGAAGCGATCAGATACACACACTGTCAGCAGAGACTCGTGAAAATATAAACGAACAAATATAAAGTTTGATAGTGAACACAAAGCGCACTTTCACTTTAAATGATGGTGTAATGGCAAATGTTCCTGGTTCACACACACTGTGTTAATGACGCACAGAGGCACAGAGGAGGAGACACACACTTACTCGATTTCTGTGGAGAGATCAAATGAAACGTATAAAATATGTTTGTTCAAAAAAAACAAGTGTAAACATAAAATTGACCAAAACTAAAGTTGTCCAAAACGACACATTATTTATCATGTCATTTGGAAGTTTTTAAAAAAGACTTAAAAGGAAATCAAAGTTTATTCATATTATATTATTTGATTTAAATCAATCAAATCACTTTATTGTCACTCAAACATAAACACAATTAATATACACATAATTACACAATATACAAATAATAATATACAATGTACAATATACAATGACAATAATATATATATATGCAGTGAGGTTGTGTAATGGTTGTATTTTATATTTATATATTTGAAGTTTTATACGGAAAAATACTTCTTATAATGTATGAATCACACATGCAGAACAAACACCTTAAAATATGACAATTAATCATCATAATAGATGAATGAATTAAAATAGTTTGTTTGACAATCATCAGCTGAATGTCATAATGGTGACAGCTCTAGTGTATAACAAACATAATGTCCAGATTTACTTGTGTCAGTAACTGTCTTGAGACCAGTTCAAATGACTTTCTGTGTTCATCAACAGCATGTTCATAGAGTTTCAGAAGCATTTCTCCTGTAATATTCCTGTAAACAATTGCTGATGTTTTCTTGTGATTTGTGTTGACAGTATTGAGGAGGATGCAGCAGTATGCAGGTACAGTGTGTGATCTTCACTGTTCTCTCATATACACTTACAATACTTTACATTTATATACTGACAGCTGACTTACTGCACTACACTTTCATTATACTCTGATTCAATATTACATCAATCAAAATGTTTGTATTCTGAAGTGATTGATATTCTCTGATCTCTCTCAGTGGATGTGACTCTGGATCCTGATACAGCTCATCCTAATCTCATCCTGTCTGATGATGGAAAACAAGTGAAACATGGAGACATTAGACAAAAACTCCCAGATAAACCAGAGAGATTTGATACATGTGCAATTGTCCTGGGAAAGAAGGGATTCAGTTCAGGCAGATTTTATTTTGAGGTGCAGGTGAAGGGAAAGACTGAGTGGGATTTAGGAGTGGTCAGAGAATCCATTAACAGGAAGGGAGAGATCACACCGACTCCAGTGAATGGATTCTGGACTGTGTGGTTGAGGAATGAGAATGAATATAAAGCCTGTGAAGATCCTTCTGTTTCTCTGTGTGTGAGAATGAAGCCACAGAAGGTTGGTGTGTTTGTGGATTATGAGGAGGGTCTGGTCTCCTTTTATGATGTGGAGTCCAGCTCTCATATCTACTCTTTCACTGGTCAGTCTTTCACTCAAACACTCTTTCCATATTTTTGCCCAAGTCTTAATGATGAAGGTAAAAACTCAACTCCACTGATCATCACACCTGTCAGTTACAATTAATGAATTTACACCCCATAAATATAAAAACTACATGAACATTAGATTTGTACATTTCTTAAAAGACAATATGAGGTATGGCTGCTAGGGAGATCTGGATGGTTGCTAGGGAGATCTGGATGGTTGCTAGGGAGATATGGATGGTTGCTAGTGTGTTCTGTGTGGTGTCATTTTTATATCACCAGAACTTGAATTTGAAAAAGCAATTCATGATGGAAATATTTTGTGTAAATTCACCTAAAATAAATTCAGGTTGTGTAATTTGAGTTTTTATTAGTCAAGTGGTGAAATTCAGGTGTAATTAAAATGTTTGATGTATTAATGTCATACAGAAAGTTTACACACAATAACAGAACAATGTCGACATTGTGTGAAATGTTCATTCAGATCCTTTTTCAGTGAAGTGAAACTTTTCATTCAGTTTTTATATTATTTGTATTAATTTTTTTTATCATTTTCGATTTGTTTTATTATTATTTGGGGGGTTAAAGTGTTAAGAACAGTTTCCATTCTGTAAGAGCTGAGCTAAGATGTGATGGATCAGAGGGACACGAAGCAGTGCTTAAATAGTTCAACTCTTGCAAAAGATCATCAACAGCCACACTAGGAACAAGATAAAGATGTTCTTCAGTAAGAGAGAGGCAACTTTGAGCTCAACATCAGAACTAGAATCACCGAGTCCTCTGTACTTCCATCATCTGAGGACTCAGTACCAACATTATCAATCTGGATACGGTCAGAATAATGACTTTCAACAGAAACATCTAAGCTTGATCCCTGATTCTCAAGTATTCCAGACTTTAAGTCATTTACTGAACAATCCTCATGATTTCTGCTTCTGTGAGTTCGAAACGAAACATAAATATTTGTTTTGTGTGAACACCCCTGAAACACACAAACAACTGTTTGGCTGTTTTGCAGGTGCTGTGCGATATGTTGAAAATAGTCTTTTAAATTCAAATGTTGATTGCAACTGCATAAGAGACATTTAAATATGGTCAGTTCAGCTTGGGAGGATGACTGATGACTCAATAGTGCATTGCAAGTCTTGCAGGTACATGGACAGTTGAAACAGATGCATGGATAGGAATGCTGTCTTCCATAATGTCTGTTCAAGCTTATAATGTTTAAGAAGCTCAGATCTTCATGAAACAGAAGAACAACAGTCTTTGCATTTCCACATTCATCAGAAGATTAGGAGGGAAAAACACCTTTTGCCACTTAATACAATTTACAAAATGCAGCATGTTATATTTGCATTTAATTGATAGAAACATTTAAGTTTGTTGTCCGTTATTATTATTTTTTATGTATTTTAGGAAATTATAGAACATTAAAAAAGTCCAACAAAATTCAGTTCCTACTTCAGCAGGAGAGCAATACTTTTAAAGCAAGTAGATATTCATTTCATTTGACTAGTTCATAGAGTATAAATCTTTCAAGAGGTTTCATTATTTGTTTCATAAATATTTTTCATTTATCAAGCAATGCTGGAAATATGCAAAACTCTGCAATGAAAAGCTGAAATAGGGAAATAAGTTTTTTAAAAACATAGTGATTAATTTCTTTGCAAGATAACAGCAGTCATTCTCTTTTAACATTAATATTTTACATTGATTTTTAAGGATATTTCAAACATTCAATTACTTACATTTTATTTATTGTTATTGTCAAATGAACTTCCATTACATTGGGTGAGTAACTTTGTTTGTTTTGTGTTTGTAATTCTTTATAAATAAATATAAACATACTAATGTGAAGTGCACGTGCAATTTGTCTAAAATCAGGAGACAACAGCAAACCTGTAAACACAAAAGATCAGATTTCACATGTAGTTTTTTGATGGGACAGTTTGTATAATTGTCACTGCAGATTTATTTATGAACTAGAGCTTATAGACAGAGTGATGTTATTGTACTATACTACATTATACTGACAGATCAATGGATATGAATTGTTCCTCTTCACTCATTTTCTAGTACTAATCATAAAAATGATGCATAAAATATATTTATATTACATAATATTTATATCACTATATTTACATTACAAAATGTTTCGCCAAAAACTTGCCCATGTTCATTTGAGCAGAATTAAATTTTCAATAGAATCAGAATAAATGTATAATGCAGCCAAGGACAAATGATGAGAAACAGACAGATTAGTTCACCTCTGGAATCTTCTAGACCAAGTCGTTCGTTCTTCTGTCACGTGACAGCTGTATAGTCTATGCCAGTGGTTGTGAACCGGTGGGTGGGGGGACACACTCCCGGGGAGCGCGAGTAGGCTACAATGGAAGGGAAAAAAAATGGGAAAAAAATTTTTTTGGGCACATTTTTTTTAGCACTAAACTACTGTCATAAAAAGTTATAGTTTTGTATATACATAACTCCTGAATAAAGATTAAAATGTGTTTGGACTGATTTAAAAAAAAAAAGTTTTGAACATATTTGATTGGTTTGTCGATAGTGAGCGCAAATGCAGGTGATAATCATAAGCGGTTTCATTAAGCGAGTCGTTCAAACGGCCGATTCATCAAGAATGAGACAGATGTTTGTGAATGGGTCATTGAATCTTTGACTCAACCGATTCGTTCACAACACTGAATCATTCAAAACACGATTGAGTATTGCTGTGAGATGCGCTATGCTAAATAAATAACAATTGTACAAAAGGCCCGGATGCCCTTAAATGTCCTGGACGATTTCGACCAATCACAGCGCACAAGGTTGCTATAGTGACATTCGTGCTGAGGCGAACTGTGAGGGAGAGAGAAGAGGCATCACAAATAACCACACACATACATACCCATATGTAAATCTACCAGCTCTTCAGTAAACAAGTGAAGCTTGAACCTGCTTAGTGTGTCTGTTCAACCAAGCGTCAGCTCATACAGTTCTGACCGACTGCCTGCTGCGTTTCACATCCATTTAAAATTAGTCTACAATTGAACCTCTCCATTTCAAATGGTCCTTCGAGCCGGATAGTGAATCACAGCAGAGAGATGACATCCCACTTTGAGCTAGATACTCCTGTTGTTCGACCTAGACGACAGATAAGGCTACCTGCACATCTAGCAGATTATCAAGTTACTGATTCAGCGAATATGAAGAGAGCATTACCTCTGTTTCCACCCACGGCTGAGAGCGTGTCACGATCATCTTCTCCAGAGAGCCAGTCACCGTATGCAGATGATCTACTACTATGTGATGAATGGCCAGATCGAGCAGAAGATGTGGCACCAGAGTATAATGAGCTCCGCCTCCAAGACCAGCAGCTATACGATATTAAATCTATGTGGTCTGAGATGAAAAGAGATAGCAATGAACTTCACAGACAGATCCTACCTAAGATATTGTCCACGCTGCGTGGGCTCCAGGCGGAGAATGTCACGTTAAAGCAGGAGATTCAGCAGATAGCCACAGGAAGAGGGAACCCTGGTCGACCAGTAGCGCCAGTTCCAGCCCCTCGCACCCATGTGCCACTGTCCGCCCATAGACAGAGAGGTTCTGCAGAGTATGCTGGAGGGAATTCTCCAGACCGATCTGCCCAGTGTGAGCAGCTGACAAAGCAGATGGGAGACTTCACGTTTTCACCCAGGTCAGAGCACCCGTATGCTGGAAGGAGTCACCCTGTCCCTCTCAGAGGTCCTACGCCCACTCAGCACAGCCTGTAACAGCTGTTCAGCATGACGACGAGACGCCTAGTGCCAGACGCAGCCGTCACCAAAGTGATAGAGACTTTTGCCAGACTCCATGCCCAGAGCTGACGCCTAGAGCAGAAATGCAGCATGTCTATGAGCAGGTATACCGAGGCCCTAAGCCTACCATCCCCAGTCTGACAGCAGCAGATCCCAGACAGTTTTCGAGATTACAGATGGCGCTAGAGAACCTTCTGCCAACGAATGCGAGTGAACGCTTTAAGTATCAGATCCTGACTGATCATTTAGAGCTAGAAGAGGCCCTACTAGTAGCAGATTCCTACTGTAACTCTGTGAGACCCTATACAGACACTATGCAAGCTCTTGTGAAAATGTATGGTCAACCCCACAAGCTGGTGCTGCGAAATATCGCTGAAGTACTAGAAGGTCCCAATCTCAAGCCAGGTGACGTTAAAGCATTCAAGTTCTTCGCCCTCCGTGTGCGCTCATTAGTGAGTATGTTGGAGCAATTGGGGTCTGAGGGAGCATCTGAATTAGAATGCGGCTCACACGTGTCCAGACTCCAAGGCAAGCTTCCCCACGAGCTTCAGATCAGCTTTAAGAGATATGTCCACCCATCTAGGATCACAGTCCCCACCCTCATCGACTTTGCAGACTGGTTAGAGTATGAGCTCCAGGTTCAACACGACACTGCCAAGACAGCTACTTATGCTCCACCCTTAACTATTAAGAAGCGAGAAGGTCGTTACAACCCCAAGCCTCCTGGGAGATCTACAAGTTTCCTGCTGGGTACAGAGAAGCCTGCTGCAGACAGTGAACACAGAGCGTCCGCTCCAGAGTCCCGGCCTAGCTCCGCCAGGTACCAAGAGAAGTTACGTGCCTACTGCCCTTATTGTGATAATGCCAGTCATTTCCTTAATGGATGCCACAACTTCAAAGAGTTAACTAAGGATCAGAAAGAGGCCTGGATTCGTAAGAATAATCGTTGTTGGAGATGCGGCCGCAATCATCACGCTTCCAGATACACACTGAAAGCCTTGTGCAAGACCTGTAACAGGAAACACCTCCTTATATTGCATGATCTAAACAAGAGAGCTGTGACTGCCAGAACAGTGCCCAATCCCCCAGAGAACTCCTGTTTTGTGAGTACCACGAAAGACATCCTGTTTGTTGACCGTTCTGTCAGTAGCCGTAGAGTTATGTTGAAAGTGAGTAAGGTGATCATCACGAATGGAGATATATCGTTAGAGACATATGCAGTGCTCGACGACGGGTCTGAGAGGACTATCCTCCTTCAAGCAGCCGCACAGCAGTTGAATCTCAGAGGACAGCCAGAAGACCTGATACTGAGAACAGTGAGACAGGATCAGCAGGTGCTTCATGGGGCGGCCGTTTCCTTCACAGTATCATCGGTGTCTCATCCCCACAAGAAATACCTCATCCAACATGCCTTTACAACTGAGAGACTAGGTCTTGCTGAACACACCTACTCGGTGGCTTCCTTAAAGAAGAGGTATCGACACCTAACTGGCCTCCCGTTGCAGCAGATGGATAAAGTGCAGCCGATGTTGCTGATTGGGTCAGATTGCCCACACCTCATCACGCCTGTTGAACCAGTCCGGTTAGGCCCACCAGGTGGACATGGAGCAGTCAAGGCCTGCTTGGGATGGACTCTTCAAGGTCCTATGCATGAGATTCGTCATGAGATTAACACGCACCAGTGCTTCTTTACCTCTGTCATCCCTAACGCAGATCTGTTTGCTCACGTAGAGAGATTATGGCAGATGGATGTGATTCCGTACAGCAGCGACAAGGTGGTGACGAGATCCAAGCTAGACCAAGAAGCTATTAGGCTCTTGCAGGAGAAGACCGTGAGAGTGGAGGTAGAGGGGACGATGCGGTATGCTACGCCACTGCTTCGGAGGCAGAGCATGCCACAGCTGACCATGGCCGAAGAAGCCATTCTCCCTCAGCTTAGGAGTGTTGAGAGGAGACTGCTTAAGAATCCAGATCAGGCTTCGGCCTACCAGGCTGAGATCACTAGGCTGAAGGAGGCAGGGTACATAGCCAAGCTGGAACCGAGAGAAGTTGCGAGCTCTACAGAGTCATGGTACATTCCCCACCATAAAGTGCAACATAATAACAAGAATCGGGTCGTCTATAACTGCTCCTTCCAATATGAAGGTCACAGCCTTAATGAGTTTCTTCTTCCAGGACCCACGCTAGGCTCATCACTGTTAGCAGTTCTGCTCCGCTTTCGAGAGCATCCGGTAGCCATAAGCAGTGATATTTGAGGTATGTTTCACCAGGTGAGACTGCTCCCTGATGACATGCCCTTACTCAGATTCCTGTGGCGTGACTTGAAGCCAGAACAACCCCCTGACGTGTACCAGTGGCAAGTCCTCCCCTTTGGTACCACATGCAGTCCCTGCTGTGCCACTTAAGCCCTTCAGAGGCACGTCATAGATCACAGCCAGTCTGGAGAACCAGTCAGAGAGGTAATTGAGAGATCATTCTATGTTGATAATTGTCTACATAGTCTTCACTCCCCCCGAGAGGCCCGAGACCTAGTTGATCAACTATGTTCTCTCTTATCCACCGGAGGCTTTGAGCTTCGACAATGGGCCAGCAATTGCCCGTCAGTGATTACTCAACTCCCTGCTGAATCGAGATCCAATACCTGCGACTTCTGGCTTAGTCAAGGCCAACAAGACGTCCATGAGTCTACGCTCGGATTACACTGGCATTGTCAGTATGACACCCTACATTACAAGCACCGAGCTAGCCGTTCCACTGTGACAATGCGCAGCATCTACCATGTACTGGCCAGCCAATATGACCCCCTCGGTTATATTGTCCCTTACACCACCAGGGCGAAGATATTGGTACAGCGATTATGGGATAAAAAGCGCGACTGGGATGATCCGCAGTTACCTGAGGAACTCCTTCATGGTTCGAGTGGGAGAAAGAGTTGAGTGGACTAGAGAAGATATCCTTACCCCGATGCTATGTCAGCTCACAGATGGATCACCTGTCCTGCAGATACGACATCCACGTTTTCTGTAATGCATCTGAGCAGCATATGGTTCCGTGGCCTATCTGCGGACAGAAGACAAAGAAGGTCAAGTAGAAGTCATCTTTATCGCCGCCAGATCCCGCGTTGCGCCCCGCAAGCAGCAATCTATACCCCACTTAGAGCTGTGTGCCGCTCTTACTGGAGCACAACTCTCTCAACTCCTGACTACAGAGCTTACAATTCCCATTCACTCCACCACGCTCTGGTCAGACTCCACCACCGTGCTCACATGGCTTACTTCCAGTTCATGTCGTTACAAGGTGTTCGTAGGAACACGGGTGGTAGAGATCCAAGAAATAACAGCTTCGTCCACCTGGCGCTATGTCAGATCCGCAGACAACCCAGCGGATGACATCACGCGAGGCAAGCCTCTTCGTGACCTTGCTACAGGGAGCCGGTGGAGCCAGGGACCGGCATTCCTCAAGCTGCCACCTGATAGTTGGCCCGGACAGCCCTCTCTGTCGTTTGAAGAGCCGAGCAGTGAGTTAAGACAGTCAGCCTTCTCTGGGTTAGTGACCACAACTGCACACTCACTTCAGTCACCGCACTATAACACGCTGTCGGAGTGCCTGAACGCCTATGGGCAGGAGTTTCACGGGGCAGCCTTCACCTCCAGTGCTGATCTCCAAAGAGACGTTCAACAAGCAGTCCTTCGCCAAGCTCAATCAGAGTCCTTTCCCGATGAGCTGAAGCTTCTAAAGTCAGGCAAACCAGTGTCAGCCACAAGCAGACTGGTTTCACTCTCCCCTGAGCTTGACGCTGCTGCTGGATTGATTCGTGTAGGAGGCCGTCTCCGACACTGTGAGGTACTAGAAGCGGATGTTGCTCATCCGGTGGTCCTCGACCCTCGACATTCTACTACAGAGCTAATTATCAAGGATTATGATGAGAGACTGCGTCACCCCGGAACAGAGAGACTGTTCACAGAGATCAGAAGGACATACTGGATTCTGAGAGGCCGAGAAGCTGTCCGCCGATACCAGCGCCAGTGTACAGAGTGTAGAAAATGGAAAGGTCGTCCAGAAATTCCCCTCATGGCCGACCTACCGGTTCATTGCACGCCGAGGGAAGCCTTACGAGCTGTTGAGCGACCAAGGCACCAACTTTAAGGGAGGGGAGCGGGAATTAGATGACTCTTTCGCCACCCTCCAAGATGAGCTACAGAGTCACCTCGCCAGCCAGCAGATAAAGTTTGTTTACAACCCACCAGGCGCCCCTCACTTCGGCGGTTGCTGGGAGAGAGAGATCCGCTCGATCAAAACAGCCCTCAGAGTGACCATCGGGGCTCAGACTGTCACTGAGGAAGTCCTAAGAACAGTTCTGGTAGAGGTCGAAGGTATTCTCAACTCAAAGCCCCTTGGGTATACCTCCTCGGACGTGGCTGACCCTGATCCAATAACCCCATACTGCTTCCTAATCGGCCGTCGAGACGCATCCTTACCTCAGGTAGTCTACCAAGAGTCCGAGATCCTGAGTCGCAGACGCTGGCGCCACAGCCAACTATTGGCTGATCATTTTTGGAGACATTTCCTCAAGTACTACTTACCTAGTCTCCAAGCGCGCCAGAAGTGGAGGACCGAGAAGAAGTCGTTGGAGAGTGGAGATGTGGTCATGATTGTCGACCCCCAACTTCCTCGTGCTCTCTGGCCAGTAGGCAGGATCACCCAGGTGTTTCCAGGCGCCGATGGGCGGGTCCGGACAGCCAGTGTAGATGTCAAGGGTAGGACTTATACACGGATCGCGGCTTGCCTCATCCAGCTTCCAGCTCTACCTGAGGATGACCAGGACAAAATATAGACCTTTTCGAGATGATCGAATTCAGTTCTTGAATTCAGGGGCGGCTGTACAAAAGGCCCGGATGCCCTTAAATGTCCTGGACGATTTCGACCAATCACAGCGCACAAGGTTGCTATAGTGACATTCGTGCTGAGGCGAACTGTGAGGGAGAGAGAAGAGGCATCACAAATAACCACACACATACATACCAATATGTAAATCTACCAGCTCTTCAGTAAACAAGTGAAGCTTGAACCTGCTTAGTGTGTCTGTTCAACCAAGCGTCAGCTCATACAGTTCTGACCGACTGCCTGCTGCGTTTCACATCCATTTAAAATTTGTCTACAATTGAACCTCTCCATTTCAACAATACATTGTTGTAACAGCAATATCTCCAAGTTTTGTTTTTCACTGTAAAAATGTCATGATTTGCCAATGCAAAGAGAGTGCCGCCACTTCAAGCACTGATTATAACACAAACAAATCATCCTCCTGGCGGCTTTTTTTTTTTTGTCAAAAGCGACAAATCCAGCGACTTTTACTGGTGTTTTTGGAGACTTTTGTGGTGTTTGGAGACTCGAAATCATGAATCACTCTGTAGTTAGGCCCAGGCACGTGCACACATAGACATCAAAGGGGGCTTGAGCACCTGCCCTTTTTCTTCCTCGAGAGAAAGTGCCCTTTTTTCTGGGGTGTTTTTTTATTTTTTTATAAATAAATTAATATATATATATTCCTGTTTGCGCACAGCTTCCCTGTCAAACGAATATATTTATTGAATAAAAAATCAAAACATCAGGTCGGTAGATGAGATTTTGTCGATGCCTGCCCTCCCTCCCTCCCTCCGCGTCGTGTACAGTACCTCGACTATACAGCTAATTAGCCAAAAGCAAATATAGTTAACTTGTGTCTTGCTAACATTCATGACTCATGAGCTACTAGCTAATGTAATAGGTTAGCTAAAGTCTAGCTAAGGCAATATATCATGGCCATACAGGCTAATGTACTGTACTTATTGGAGACATTACAGGTGAATACAGTCAAATTTGTGTTTAATAACGTCATCACAATCGCCACATTGATATGCAAATTAGGTGTTAACTAATTAAAATTAGATAATTTGCTTTATTTGTCAAGACACTACAGGTGAATAGGATACAAGTCTCGAAATTGCAACCATTTTGGTCGCATATGCTCCCGAAATGTCATCTGGGCATCCTAAAAATATATTTGGGAGCATCTGTGCGAAAGCAAATAATTGTTGGGACACAACCGGTTTTCATTTCTCTACAAAATATTCGCTAATTACTGCACTATGTGCCTGCTGTGAGCTGATACAGTGACCAGTCATCCGCTACGTTCAACATTTCATAACCAATTTAACTTTACATTCTTGATCTTTACATTCTTAAATCTAATGCAGATTTTGGATTGGTTAATATTAGCCGTCAATCACTCCTTTTCACCGTGCTCCATGTCACGTGACAGGGAGCTAACTAGCATGCAAAATGTAAAGAGCTGAAGAGAGAAGATGAATAGAACACAGAGATTTCTTTTGTAAGCCGCCTAAAGTTACAGCTAATGTAACTCCTGAAGTTGGTGATGGCGATCATGTGGTGAATCTGGATCCACCAGCAGGAGTGAGTGTCTCCGCTATAAAAAAGGCTCACTGTAAAGTCTGTGTGACAGAGGTTGCA
This sequence comes from Xyrauchen texanus, assembly GCF_025860055.1. Taxonomy (NCBI): domain Eukaryota; kingdom Metazoa; phylum Chordata; class Actinopteri; order Cypriniformes; family Catostomidae; genus Xyrauchen; species Xyrauchen texanus. Next base: position 3,682,046 of record NC_068306.1, on the reverse strand, counting down.
GGCAAGGGCGAGTCTAGCCCCTTTTTAGGGGTGCTTCAGCACCCCTAAAAAGGAGCTCAGCACCCCTAAAACTTGGAGTAAGTGTTGTTATTCTAAAATTTTTGTTCGTCTTTGACAAGGTTAAATAATGTCCAAAACATACTCCGTAGTTTGTGGTTTAAAATGTATGTGTTAAGGATAAAAATGAAAACACCCCCGCTTAGCAAATGGTGTCATCCTCTTCTCTTCTTCTACTTCTCCTCTGTACCTGCACCGCTCAGCACGACCGTCATCCAGCTCGAAACACACGCAGAGGGAGAACCCGTTATGTAGTGTTGTGAATCAACTGAGTTGCTCCAAAGCTGTGTCTCACACTTCTTTCCTTTTACCTAGAGTTGTTCGATTCGAAACCATATCGGTGAGTACTGGAGTCAGTATCCTGAATCACCATGGTACACCTATAATAAGTGTTTATTTTTGGACTATTTTAGTCCAGCGGGTCGCCGCCGCTGTGGAGTAGCACAGGACCTGGGTGACTCGTCCATAGTCATAAGCGGAGAGAAGTAGCGCCGGTTACAATGTTCTTCCATAAGACGCATGCAGTTCTGTTTATTAACTGCTAGAGCGTGAAACAAAAACAGCAGCTCGACAAATAAACTGCGTACCTGTGTAGTGCGTACGTGTGTCTCTGTTGGTAAAGTTTATCGTTAATTTGATACTCATTTTAACAATCGGGAGTCGTGTAAACATGACATCACGTGCGTCTTTTCTGGTCAGTCGTCATGGAAACATGAAGCCCTGGCGTTTGGACCAGAGTGAAACAAACATATCACTGTATACCACCAGTATGTGTGAAAAGCATTGAAAGAAAAACCTCTAATTAAAAAACGTACCGTTCCCCTCAAAGCCTATAATGGACATCCAATTGAAACACGAGGAGTATGCAGATTAAAAATACAAGTAAAAGGAAAGATGAAAAGTTTGATGTTTGTTGTAGTTTCCAATGGTCATGAATCTCTGTTAGGAGATAAAGCGTGTGAAGACCTTCAGTTGGTTAAAAGAGTGTATCAAGTCAACAAGGAAGCTGTAGTCTTACAGACTGTCTGTGACAATATAACTGACATTGTCAAACAATTTTAGGATGTTTTTGAAGGTCAAGGCACATTGCATTTTACCTATAAAATACAACTGAAAGATGATGCTTCTCCCATCATACATGCTCCTCGGCGGGTCCCTGCACCTCTGCGTGAGCCCTTGAAACAGGAATTGGATCGCATGACCCAAACAGGAGTTATACAACGGATTGAACAACCTACAGATTGGGTAAATTCTATAACTTGTGTGAAGAAGCCTAATGGTGACTTAAGAGTGTGCTTAGATCCTTAAGACCTCAATGATAGCATCAAAAGAGAACATTACCAGATACCCACCCGAGAAGAGATCATTAGTGACATGTCAGGAGCTAAGTTTTTTAGCAAATTAGATGCATCTCAAGGATTCTGGCAGATTCGATTGGATTCTGAGAGTAGCAAGTATTGTACATTTAATACTCCCTTTGGAAGATATTGTTTTCTTCGACTTCCTTTTGGAATCAAGTCAGCTCCGAGATTTTCATCGAGCCATGGAAACCCTTATTGAAGGTTTAGAGGGTGTTCGTGTATATATCGATGATATTGTGGTGTGGGGGTCCACCCTTCAACAACATAATCAGCGACTAGTAAAAGTGATGGAAAGAGTTCGAGCACATGATTTAAAGCTCAATCAGAAAAAGTGTCAATTTGGAGTCACCGAGATAACATTCTTAGGTGACAAGCTGTCTGGGAAAGGTGTGGAGCCACACCCAGCAAAAGTGCAAGCCCTCCTTGATATGCCTCCACCTACTGACAAGAAGGGAATTCTGCGTGCCATGGGAATGGTGAACTTCCTAGGAAAATTTCTGTCAAATCTTTCAGCCAAAACTACCCATATGAGAAAGTTGTTACAAAATAATCAAGAGTTTGTGTGGACTTCAGTACATGATCAAGAATGGAAGCAGTTAAAGGAGATTCTTACTACTGAACCTGTCCTTGTTTTTTTTGATCACACACGACCAACTAAGATCTCTACAGACGCCTCTCAGGATGGATTGGGGCGGTGCTTCTTCAGGCCTTTGAGGATTCCTGGAGACCTGTGGCATATGCTTCTCGATCTATGACAGAGACTGAAAGACGCTATTCTCAAATAGAAAAGGAGACCTTGGGTTTAGTATTTGGCTGTGATAAATTTCATGGATATGTATACGAATTACCTACTTTTACAGTAGAAACAGATCATAAACCACTAATATCTATCATTCAAAAGAACTTAAATGATATGACACCTCACATTCAACGTATGATGATGAAATTACAAAGATATTATCTGAATCTTGTGTATACACCTGGAAAGTATATCATTGTGGCTGATGCACTGTCTCGAGCACCAGTAGCTTCGGAGATCAGTAATATGGACGAAATTGAAAGACATGTGAGTATGGTGTATTCAGCTCTACCAGTTTCAGATGAGATGTTAAAACTGATCGCAGAGGAAACTGCAAAGGATGCTGAACTGCAGAGGGTTATTGAACATCTTCATCATGGATGGATCAAAGGCAAGTGTCCACAGTACTTTCCATTAAGGGCTGAACTGAGTGTGGTTGAGGGCATGCTGTTGAGAAAAAACAGAATTGTCATTCCAGTGTCAATGCGCCAAGGCATGCTTCGTCGAATTCATGAGGGACATCTTGGTATTGAAAAATGCAAGAGAAGAGCTAGACAAGCTGTTTTTTGGCCTGGAATTAATGTACACATTGAGAAATACATCAGTCAGTGTGACGTCTGTCTGAGTCATCATTATAAATTGGCTAAAGAACCTATGATGATAGCTGCTCATCCTACTGAACCGTGGCAAAAAGTAGGAACTGATCTTTTCCAGTTGAATGGTAAGGATTATCTGGTGGTTATCGATTATTATTCCAATTATCCTGAAGTTGAACAGCTCCGTCATACAACATCGAATGATATGATTCAAGGTATGAAAAGCATGTTTGCAAGGCATGGAATTCCTCATATTGTGCAAAGTGACAATGGTCCTCAGTATAATAGTCGTGAATTCAGGCTGTTTGCAGAACAGTATGGCTTTAAGCATACTACTTCAAGCCCCCTTTATCCAAAGGCAAATGGTAAAGCAGAAAAAGGGGTACAAATTGTAAAAAGGCTATTGAAAAAAGCCGCCGCAAGCATGTCTGATGTAAATCTGTCTCTTCTGAGTTACCGTTCTTCTCCACTCAGTTGTGGATTATCTCCTGGTGAGTTATTGATGAACCGAAAACTGCGTGACACGCTGCCAAAATTATCCCTGAAAACAGAAAACAACAGCCTATCATTGAAAAAGATGCAACATCTTAAAGAGAAGCAGAAAGAATATTATGACAAGGGAGCTCGACATTTGAAACCTCTTTCTGAACGAGATACAGTTAGAGTTGAGGAGCCTACTGGATGGAGAAAGAAAGCTACAGTTCTAAAAGAGGTAAACCCAAGATCATATCTGGTTCAAACTGAAGATGGCCAGACATTGCGGAGAAATCGACAGAGCTTGCTTAAGACTGCAGAGCAATGTCCTCCTTTGGATGAGCCAACCTTGTCTATAGAAATGCAGTCTTGTGAAATGCCCTCTGTTGATCTGCAACATCATGAAATGCTATCTCCAGGTATGCTTTACTCTCCAGAACAAATTTCTGAACTTGATTTACCTGTACCAAAGACTGACATGCCTGTCTTACGGAGAACTAATCGAGTTCGAAAAGCTCCTGTTCGAATGGACTTATTAAAAAAAAAAAAAAAAATTTTTTTTTTAATAATTTTTTTGTGAATTATTAGTAATTGTGAAACTGAAAAAAAAAAAAAAAAGGGAAAAGATGTAATGAGTATCTATTATGTGATGAGTGCTGATATATGCCTGCAGGTGGCAGTAATGTGTTGTATAATATGAAGTGCATTTGCTAGAGGAAGTAGGTTGTAATAGAGACATGCTTTGTGTTCCATATGGAATAAAGACGCCAGTACCAGCCCTTCTTTGTATCTTTATTTGTTGTCTCTGGAACAATACAGCGCTAACGTTGCTGGGAAAGATGAGACGTATACAGTGACGTAAGACCTGGCTCTGTGCTGGCTCTTTAGCCTGTGGAAAAGCAAACCGGTTCTTTGGAGGCTCATCAGTCGAACCAACTCCGAACCGGCACTAGCTCTGAACCAGCACCTGGTCCTTGTTGGTGGAAAAGGGGTATCATTGTTGGTGTCGGTACACGATCCGTTCTACGCATGCGTAGTAGACACAGTAGAAAACGCACACGCAAATGATAATTCTGTTTTGCGACGCTGATTTTGATTTACGACACTGCACGATCTGTTCCACGCAAATGGAATGTAAATGTAAAAACTTGAAACTGATACATTATATAGATTTATACAACATGTTACGTCACGTGATATTTTCAAAAATAGAAGATCGTAACAAACAGTTCAAGTCAAGTGGGTTTATTGTCATTTCAACCATATACATCCATATACATGTTGATGGATCATGATGACCAAATGAAAGCGTGGAGGGTGCTGAAGGAGTCAGTGAAGTGCTATGCCATGGAGCATTTCACGTTCATTTTTGAAAACATCCAGGACATGGAAACCTTCATGATTATTTGCAAAGACACCCTCAACCTGAGAGTAAATGCTGGAGTTGGGGTGCACAGTCACCCATATACATTTTGTTAGCGTGAGTGTATCTGGGTGACTGTGCACCCCACACTCTGCATGTGTGCGTGTGTGTGTGAGAGAGAATTTTTTACTCTTAAATAAAGATACTCAAAAAGTGTACTTCACTACTGTTCACCGCTGGTCTCATGTCACTTCTGTGTGTACACATGCTTCTTTCAAGTCATGTCCATTGTCAGTTTGAAATACTCTATAACGTTTCCCCAGACTTGTTTGTAGTTCTTTCTTCATGTAAGTGCAGATCGTCTAGGCAGAAATGCATATTATGTTCCTTATAGTCTTCTGTAAACAACATTGAAGGGATTATTTTCATCATTTAGATTATATAGATATTAGCCTATATAGACCCATACTAATACAAAATTACTCAACTTAAAAGTTAACTAGTACTAGCAGCTTTTAATTATAAAAAACGACACAAACCGTCTTTGACAATACTACTGACCTCAGACCAAAACACGGTAAATTAAGCCTAATATCAATGAATCGCAAAAGGAGAGTATGGAGGAAACTGATCATGTATGTTCATGTAACAACTCACAACTCCTTTATTATTTTGGATTGGCAACCACGTAAACACATCGTAATGCATAGCGTAAGCTACATTTAAAAGCATCAAAATAGACCCGCTGTGAAATGTTAAACACAATACAACTAACGTTACACAAATATGCCGCAAGTTGTGCCGCCTGCAACCGTCAAGTGTTTCATCGCATGCGTGGTACCGATAGTGTAGGAAAACCGTGACGTTGTCTACTACGTAATTACACGCATGCGTAGAACGGATCTTGCAGGTGGAACGGATCGTGTACCGACAGTTGGGTGTTGATGTAGTTAGAGTTGATGATAAGTTAACATGGAAGGAACATATCAGAAGGATAAATACCAAGTGTAAAAAGATACTAAATGTGATGAGATGTATAACAGGGTCAGAATGGGGGGCAAGTAGGGCTGCTAGTAAAAATGTGTATATAGCATTGATAAAATCAGTATTAGATTACGGGAGCATTGCTTATGGATCGGCAGCAAAAACGACATTAAAGAAGTTGGATGTGGTGCAAGCTCAAGCTCTAAGACTATGCTGTGGGGCTGTGAAAACAACTCCTGTGGATGCTCTTCAGGTTGAGATGGGGGAAATGCCGTTGCACAGTAGACGTAAGCAGTTAATGATGCACTACTGGATAAATTTACAAGGGCATTCTGGGGATCGACATCCTACAACTTAGATCCTTCTCCCATGTTGGGAGAGTGAAAGAGCTAAACGGGGATGCTTTGCATGGAGATGTGGGGAAATAGCTGGAGACATGACATTAAATCAAGGAGGATATATCCCGACAGTGCCATTATCAGTGACACCACCTTGGTTGTTTCCTCCAGTGTCAGTAGATTTATATTTCCTGGGAAAAATGCAGGGTCAAAAAGGATTTGGAAATATTGCAGTACTGGTGGAAGATAGAATACAAACACTATATCAAACATATGTTCAAATATATACAGATGGATCCAAGGATCCTAATACAGGGAAAGCAGGTTTTGGTTTTAGTATTCCTACATTGCATGTTTCTGGTAAAAGAAGGACTTCAGATCATCTATCAGTGTATACAGTAGAGATGTTGGCAATTGTAATAGCATTACAGAAGGTAGAAGAATTACAAATTAAAAATGTTATTTTATGTACAGATTCATGCTCTGCATTAATGTCACTGCAGTCATTTACATCTAACAGCAGGCAAGATGTAGTAAATGAGATCTATGAAACATTGTACAGAATTAAAAATATGAACATGCAGGTAATATTTATGTGGATTCCAGCACACAGAGGGATTAAGGGAAATGAAGATGTGGATGCATTAGCGAAACAGGCTCTGCTGCAGGAGGAGGTCTTGTGCGTTCCACTCAGTAAGTCTGAAGCTAAAGGAATAATCAAACGAAACATCATTAAGGAGTGGCAGAACAGTTGGGATACAGGAAACACAGGGCGACATCTCTATATATTACAGCAAGATGTGGGTACAGGAAGGATAGCCAGAAGAAACAATAAAGAGGAGAGCATCTCGACAAGGCTAAGGGTAGGACATACTAGGCTTAATAAAACGTTGCACTTAATAAATAAACACCCTTCAGGAGTGTGTGAACATTGCCAAATAGAGGAGTCTGTTGAGCATGTAATTTTTCACTGTCAAAAATTCTCTCGAGAGCGGGAAGGATTAAGGGAGGAAAGTAGAAAGTTTGAACAGGAAGAATTAAGTTTAAAAAATGTTTTTGATATTGAAGTAGGGAAGTTATTCTGTTATTTGAGAGAAACTGGATTGATAATTAGAATTTAGGGGCAGGAAATATTATTAGTATTATTAGTTTTATTTATTTTGTTTTTTCAAGGGAAGGAAAGCTCTGATCCACACTCCAACATAGTAGGTGGCGGTAATGCACCATAATGCTGGTTGCCACCCGCCATTAAACGTAACCAAGAAGAAGAAGAAGATGTAGTTAGAGCAGTAGTGAGAGACAGAAAGTTTTAGATCGAGTTTTAGAGAAGCCATAATGGTAAATTATTGTGTTTGTGCTGGTTGCACGAATTCCAGCCTGTCAGGACATCGTGTCCATCATTTTCCTTCTAGGAAAAACAAGGCTTTTCGGTCTTGGGTGCGTTTTGTGCAGGTGAAGAGAGCAGACTTCACTGCCGCGTCTGTTACCACACACTCGGTCGTTTGTGGCGCACATTTCACTCCGGAGAATTATCGACCTGGAGATTTGTTGGAGTCTCGGATGGGATTTCGGAGTAAGGAGCACGTGAGGCTGATTACTGATGCTGTTCCCTCGGTGCACTCGATGGAATCAAGTCCACCGTCAAAGTGTACACCGGATTTTGGCGCAGGCTGGACAGGAGGACAAAGTGCTAATGTTAGCAGACATTCTGTGCAACGAAAACGAGGACTTAGCAGAGTAAGTCTTACTTTTAATTATTTTAACTCTTAATTTGTGTAATTTCGTAATAATAATAGTATAATATTTGTATATAATATATTTTTTATAATATTAAATATTTAATATTTACTTAGTATAATACAGAGAGAGGGAGAGAGACTGAGCTTTAGGACAGAGCTCATTTATCAGAAATGAAACATGATATTCTCAGATTTCTTCTTGTTTTAATATTTTAAAGCGTCACAAAACCGCCACATAACATGACAATAAGCTTTGTTTACGATTATAAAAAGAGCAAAGGGAGAAAAACAACATGTTGAGAAAAAAATCACATCAAAATAATTAACCCGATCACATGTCGAACTTCTTCCTGTTGATGTTCTGGCGGGTTGCAAACCAGCTATTGAGCTGCATACCGCCACCTCCTGTGCTGGAGTGGGAAGTGTTTGTGTGTGATTCATTCCAGTCCAGTAGATGGCAGAAACGCACCGCGAGTTGTTTTTCCAACCAGCATAAAACACGAGATGAAACAAGAGCTGCAGACAGTTTGAGCGCGCAGGTACGTATTTTATGTGTTTTACATAATTTATGTATTGATGTTGTGTGCACATCAAGATCTTTGTTGATGTGCTGTTTTTCTCTCTTTGTCGTTTTAATGACCATAAACGAAGCTTATTATCTCCACATTATTTTGTGATGGACGGATGGAAATGTGTTCACTATAATATACTTTACATCAGGGGCACTTCAACAACTTTCTTGCGGGGACCAAAATGTTTTCTGTATTTTTCTTAGCTAACACTTTCATCACAAGTAACATGTTACTTAAAAACACCCTTGATACTGTGCTTACTGTATATTGAATTATAATTTTTTAAGGTCTGGCCATAAATTCCTTCATAAGGTCTGGCTGAAGAACAAACATACACTCTTAAATAACAAATAAGTTTTGGTCAACTTTATTTAAAATAAACAAACAAGCAAAACATCATTTTAACATTTTATGGCTATTGTTTACAATTTATTAAAACTGTACAATTTATTAAAACAATTTATTTAGACCTGCTAAAGCCCTTTCACAATATCAACACACACATGAAAACAATTGTCATATAAACTGTCATGTTTACCTAAGAAATAGGCCTAATACATTTAAAATGTTTTCTTTTTATATATATATATATAAAAAGAGAGATTAAATGTATTCTTCCAATTTCTATATAAAGTACAAGCCTATTCAGTGAGGGAATAATTAGTCATGCAAATATTGTGAATTTGAACACAAAAGTGCAGATAATCGTTGGCAAACTGAGTTGATGTTCGTGATTGAGAGGGCTGACTCACAGATTTACATGCAACCAAATATAATCAGGATATCTGCAGGTTCAGTTATCATTTTTTGTTTTTACGAGAACTACCGTCCCTGAACGGATGAGACGCCTGTTTGTCATTTCAAGAATTATGAATAAAAGAAAACTTTTCAGCACATTTTCTTTGAACGTTCAGTTTTCATAATCAATGTCTCTTTTGTTGGCTAATGTGCAGATATGCTGACAACATTTCTGTCTCAACTGCACTGATCATTGTTTACATCTGTAGATTTGACAACACCACATAACTAAGCAATTATATATATATATATATATGTATACATTTGATTGGAATATTGATAACGGCTGAATAGGGTTGCCAAGTGGCAGAAAATTTCTAGAAACTTTCCAGAGTAAGTTAAGCTGGGGAATTTTGGAAATGTTGGAAAAAACTTTGGGCATTTGGCTTTATGCTGCTGTATCTTTGTGGCATTCTTAACAAAAGGTTTTTGCACAGTATTTGCAAATGTACACAGTCTTTCCTTCCACACATCAGATGGCACACGTGGCATTGTTCTGTAGAATAAGATTAGAAAAAAGCTTGTGAAAAACACATTCAATGCCATGCAAAGCTGTAGAGCTAATATATAAAGCTAATTTTTATAGTTAGCTAAAAAATTTGGAATATTCTGGAATGCTAAAAATATTTTACAATTGATGCTGGACAAATTAATAGATATTGGCTAGATGAATAGATGAACACTCCTCAATCAGCATGCTAAATCAAACTGTTACCTATTATGTAAGAACGTACGATAACAGAAAACTGGCTAGCGTAAGGCAGAAGAAACAGTATCACAGTTGAGCCAGCTAGCACCATGATACCTAGCTTACATCTAGCATATGCTACTGTATAAACACATTTTGGTTTAGTATTTGCTAGTTAAAATGTAATACCATATATAAAATATATTTACCCTACTAAGTTAACCCTAGTAGTATCATCAAAACTTACTTGACTAAATGTAGTCCTTGGGCTCAAATGCAGTAGTGTGGCTTCAATAGTCCTGCTGCAGTAAGTAGTGTGTTGTGTGCATGTGATTGAGGAATGCACAGGGTAGAAATTCAACTGAATTTGCATTAAATGTGGTTGTTTTAACCAATAATATGCTGCAAGATGTTTTTCAACCACATTTAAGTTCCCTGTTATAGGCTAATTTTGCAAATTTCCAGTTTATTCCCATATTTTCCCGTTAATTCCCATGGAAAGTTTCCAACTTTGATTTTGCAACCCTATGGCTGAATGCTGTTGCATGTATCAATGAGCGTTGTTAAACTCATCACTGATTGCTTTGGCTCGCACCTTTGAACGCTGAGTTTTGCACAGAGAGCACTCTGGTATTTCAGATGGCGAGACAATTTGATCAAAAATATAACAACAGCAAAGGACCTTGTGAAGTTGCTGGAGGAAACAGGTAGACAAGTATCTATATCCACAGTAAAACAAGTCCTATATCGACATAACCTGAAATGCTGCTCGGTAAGGAAGAAGCCACTGCTCCTAAACTGTCATAAAAAGTCAGACTACAGTTTGCAAGTGCACATGGGGACAAAGATCTTACTTTTTGGAGAAACGTCCTCTGGTCTGATGAAACAAAAAGGAGGAAAAAGGGCGAGGATTGCAAGCCAAAGAACACCCAACATTCTAGCAACTTATTGTGAGAAGCTTGTGGAGACCTACACAACATATTTGACCCAAGATAAACAATTTAAAGGCAATGCTACCAAATACTAACAAAGTGTTTGTACATTTCTGACTTTAACTGTATACATATGTACCATCTTAGAAACAGATTTAATAATAGTCTTTTCAGTGTGATGAATGTCAGTCCATTATAATGAGGATGTTTTTGTGTTCAGATGTTCATCATGAGAGAGCAGGTGGATGTGATCTGCTGTAAATCAGTAGGAACTGATCTGTCCATGCTGGATATTGATGATTTCATCACAGAAATCTCTCAGCTGAAGAAAGAGGTGACGTCACTGAAGACAAAACTGATGGAGAGAGAACTGTATTCATCCTGCACCTGTTTTGAGCGAGTTAAAGTTGAGATTGTAAGTAAGTTTGAAATGATGTGATATGACTGTGACTCTGTGATGATGAACGGTACAGATGTGATTGTGTTGTGTTTGTCAGGAGCTGGAAAAGGTTTCCTGTCAATCTTCAGTGTGTGTGACTGATGGGACCTCCACAGAATGTCAGGATTCAGTGTGGAGCGGCAGAGATCAGTCCACACCACAGCAGCTGCTGGACAAACTCTCTGAACAGAGATCCAGAGACACACAGGACTCACAGCTCACTTTACTCTGTTCTACTGATGCTCAGGAGAGTGTGTGTGACAGTAATCAGGGTGATCAAACCTCCACAGAGTCTCTGACTTCTGTCTGTAACGCTGGAGAACAGCAGATGCTGCAGACACCAGTGAAGATTGAAGTGAAGCAGGAGGAGATAAAAGAAGAAAACACAGCAGAGGAACAACATACTGATGAAGATGATTTTATTCCTTCAGGTATTTTCATCATTTAATGTTGTTTTACATTTTCATTACAGTCGACTGTCATGTAAGAATCTGTTACCAGATGATTTTTGTCGCTCAAAAGTTGCTGTACACAGCAATAAAAAAGTTTTATTTCTGTGTTAGAAGTGCTCAGTTGTCTTCACCCACAAATGAAAATTCCCTCATCAATTACTCACCCTCATGCCATCCCAGATGTGTATGACTTTCTTTCTTGTGCAAAACACAAATTAAGATTTGTAGAAGAATATTTCTGTAGTTCTATACAATGCAAGTAACTGGTGGACAGAATTTTTAACCTCCAAAAAGCACATAATGGCAACATAAAATTAATCCATACGATTCCAGTGGTTAAATCTGTCAGCAGAAGTGATATGATATATTGACAGATCAATATTTAAGTCTTTTGTCTATAAAATTTACACTTACACTATCCCACCTGTGCATGTTTACGAGAGGTCTTCCGTTTTTTTTTTTTTATCCTCCCTGCCCAGTAGTTGGCAAGGCCGATCACAGATTTTAATACGAAGATTGATCGATTTAGATGGGCAGCCGATCGATGGGTACATCCCTAATAGGGTTGCATGGTTTACCGGTACTAACTAAGTATTTCAATACCAAAAATATTTAATGGTACGATATCATCTTGTTGCTAATTTCAGTATCATATTACAGTATGCTGTCATTAGCAAAATTATATGAGATGTGACACTTTTTAGATGTAATTAATGACAATTTGAAAATAAAATAAAAACCTCGGGATATGGCCAATCGTGATCATTAAACAGCAGAAGGATGCAATTTTTTATATAGTCACATGCGCTCTACGCTACATAATGAACAAAAGGTGCCGCTCTGTTCTGTCTTCTGCTTCACAAACACGCACAGTCGCACACACATACTCACACAAACACAACACACACTGCTGGTGCTTAATTTTCATGCAGTGTGTTTGAAGTATAAATGGCTGTTAATATTAAATGAACTCCTGTGGTTCAGCTCGGAGATTTCAGCTTGAGAGTCTCAACGGTATTTTCCCAGCATTCATTGGAAGCCTGATATAAATAACCCATCAAAACAAGAAGAACACAGACATCTTTCAAAATAAAAGTCCAGCTTAAATGAAAGCTCTATTCAACTGGATGCATGAAATTGAAGACAGGAAAATTTAACTACACTATAAAAATGTAATATTCATAAAGTAGCAAGAATACACATAACAATAAAATATCTGATTGCCTGTGGCTCAAGGCTGCTATGGCTGTATCACAACATGCTATTAAAACACATGCATTTGTGATATTGCTTACAGATAATAATAATAATAATAATAATATTAAAACAACCATTTCTGGAGAGAAGGTCTGCCACACCGATCTGCGCCCCGGTCTGTGGATCACCACAAATTTCAATGGCTGAAGTGCCAGGTACCAACGGGTGATGGATCCTTCATGCGGTGGAGCCACTGGAGTGGGGCATTAACTGAACAGAGGGTGAAGGCCTGCCCCAGCAAGTAGTAGTGGAGGGTAAGGACGGCCCACTTAATCGCCACACACTCCTTCTAAATGGTGCTGTACTTTGTTTCCCTCAGAGTGAGTTTATGGATTATGAGCAGCACCGGCTGCTCCCCCCACCTCCAGCAACAGCACTGCCCCAACCCTCTGTCAGATGCATCTGTCTGCAAAACAAAGGGGAGAGAGAATTTTAGAGAATGTAAGAACAGTCCCCCACAAAGTGCAGATTTTATTTTAGATTTAGAAAAGTACTGTTGTTGTCCGAATCGATTTATTGTCCAATAATCAGCTCACATACTGTACGTGACGTAAAGGTAGTGCCTTGATCGGTGATGATTTCTTTCAGAATTCCCACCCGGGAAATATTTTGAAGAGTGCCTCCGCAACACTACGTGCTGAGATGTTGCGCAGGGGCACCACTTCCGGATATCAAGTTGTATAATCCACCAGGACTAATACAAAGCGATATCCTTGTGCCGACCGCTCTAATGGTCCGACGAAATCTATGCCAATTCTTTCGAGAGGGGACCTCGATTAGCGGTAGAAGGTGCAATGGTGCTTTGGGATGGCAGGCGGATTCACCAACAAACATTCACGGCACACTGCACACCACCTGAAAACATCCCTGTGAATGCCCGGACAAAATAAACGGGCAATTATAAGGTGCCTGGAAGAGAGTTTTCCCATGGCTCTTTCGGTACTAATAAATGGGTTGTATTCTCTTTTGTTTGAGTGTCCTGTATCACTCGATACAACCATTCTTTAAAAATTTATAAATATGGGTATGCGAGCATGCCGTTAGACTGGAGCTGTTGACCATCGATTAATCTCACTTGGTCAAACTGCCTACTACTCTCACTTGGTGTTTGAGGGACTCGTCATGTGACTGCTCTAGAGGGAAATCCCCTTCAGGGCGGGGGCTCCCTCCCTTACGTCATAGACAGCGTTGGCAGCGCCTCTCCTGCCATAGCATCACACACCAAGACATTATTTCACCTTAATAAATTCTTAAAATCAGGCCAATTCATCCGCAAAATCAGTGGATGGGTGAGGTGGGAATTAACCGTGGCCTCTACTCTATGCTTTCTCCCCCTGAATGGTAACCACGGATACATATAATTATCCCGGTGCACACACCGCACTCGTCTATTTGTGCCCAATGCCCTGTCTTGTACCAGGCGTTGATGGACAGAGGTTACAGTTGGGAATAGCCAGAATCCACCAAAGCTTGACCGGAATCCCCCTGGGACTTACTGGTATCCGATACGCCCCACTTCAATTGGGGTGGTGTGTAAAACATTGGGGATTCGGACCAGGGTGCCCACCTCCATCACTGGACACCAATCCTGGAAATGTCCTGGCTCCCTGCAGCTCCAACAGACCAGCCCAGGCTTTGCTACCACACCCATGGGGCTGGATTCGCCAACCTGGGAGGGATAGCGGGGAGAGACAGGGTTAGCATGGGAAAGAGATTTGGGCATGAGACCGCCCTGTTTCCTGGGGGCTGGGATGGTAAAATAATGGGTGGGGTTGGGATTTGGGGAAAGGAGAGAGAGAGGAGAGAGAGAGACTCTGCTTCATTGTTACCCGGAAACGCCGTCTTGTCGTCCTCTGCCAGTTGGACCGCATCCTCCAGCAATGCCGGACGGTGTTACTGGACCCACTCAGCCATGCTACAAGGAAGCAAGGACATTAACTGTTCCGGTGTCACCAGATCTATGATGTCCTGGCTGCCATGGGACCCCAGCCAGCAACCATTTCCGGCAGGTGTCTCTGAGCTGCTGCGCGAAGGCAAACGGGCAGCTGTGCCTTCCCAGCTACAGGAAATTGAAAAGTTGGCAGCTCTGTTCTGGGCTACGACCGACCTGTTGCACGATGCTCTCTTCAGATCGTCATACACGAGGTTAGTGGCGGGGAGTTGTTGGGCCACTAGTTGTGCTTCTCTGGAGAGCAGTGGCAGAAACTGGGCTGCCCACTAGTCAGAAGGCCATCTCCACACCTTGGCCGTCTTCTCAAAGAGATAGAGGTAGGCTCTGGAACGCCTGCCGGTCTATGTTCTTTGGCCTGGAGCAGGAGTTGAAAATGTGGTTCCTGCTCCAGCCGCAGCTCGACAAGGGCTTGATGCTGGTTTTGTTGGATGTCGGCGAGGGTCTTGATCACTTCACCCAGTGATGAATACTCCATGACAACGCAACTCCTTCCAAGACTCCCGGGTTTCGGCACCACTGGGACAAGTTTGGAAGTTCGGACACAGGTGGAGTCGGGAAACAACAAAGACGATCACATAAGTCTTTATATTTCAGTCCCGTTGCACACTCTTTGTCTTTTGGAATCTTCACACAAAACTTAAACACTCTCATAACAAACTCTCAGAACTTACTCTTAATAACATAAAGTCTTAAAAGCATTGACTCTCAGAATACATCAACACCGCACTCTCGTGTTGCTCTCTCCCCTATCTGGTGTGTTTTTGCTGCTTTTTGAGGTCTCCCTCCACTATCATTGTAACAAGAAACAGCTGTTAGAAATTACGACACAGACAACGAGACACACCAATCCCTCTCTCCCGCAAACAGACACTAAACCACGCCCCCATCCCCATATCATTTTAAAATAGAAACTTTTTGCTTAATATGCTAATACAATGATAGATGGATGGATGGATAGATAATATAATATAATATTGAATCAGGAGCCAATTCCCACCCCTGATAAATACGATTTGTTGTGTTCTGCCATTAAATTGGGGTTTCATTTGATTTCTTTTTGCATTTGTCCCTCCCAAATTGATTTTTGTCAATTTATTGTTCATTGTAGAGCTGATGGAAGTAAAAGAGGAAAGTCAAGAGCTTAACGAAGTGGAGGAGAAACATCGTGATTTTACAGCTGGAGAATACGTTTTGAGTGGCTCAAAGACAAAGAAGAATTTCTCACCAAAAAAGCCTCAAAGAAGAGCAGCAAAGAAATCTTTCAACTGCTCTCAGTGTGGAAAATGTTTCTCATATAAAAGCCGTCTTCATATTCACATGAGAGTTCACACTGGAGAGAAACCTTATACGTGTCATCAATGTGGGAAAAGTTACGCATCTGCTGCCCGATTCAAAAATCATCTCCACGGTCACTCTGGAGAAAAGCCATTTGAATGTGATCAGTGTGGTAAAACCTTTTTTTTGAGTTCAGTCTTAAAACAGCATCTGAAAACTCACACAAATGATGAGCCTTACAAGTGTTCTTCTTGTGGAAAGAGTTTTGCACTCCTGTCCTATTTTAAAGAAAACCAAAAAATTCATTTCGGCATGGGGGTTCATATGTGCTTTGAATGTGGGAAGATCTTTACTAAAGCCGGCAACTTGAAACGGCACCAAAGAATTCATACTGGAGAAAAACCTTACAAGTGCTCACTCTGTGGAAAGCATTTCACTCAGTCAGAACACCTGAAAACACACGAGCGAATCCATACTGGAGTGAAACCTTACAAGTGTTCACACTGTGGAAAGAGTTTCGGTGTGTCAGAACACCTGAAAACACATGAGAGAATCCATACTGGAGAGAAACCATACAAGTGCTCACACTGTGAAAAGAGTTTCATTAAGTCACAAAACCTGAAAATACATGAGAGAATCCATACTGGAGAGAAACCTTACAAGTGCTCACACTGTGCAAAAAGTTTTACTCAGTCAGAACATCTGAAAAAACATGAGAGAATTCATACTGGAGAGAAACCTTAATAGTGCTCACACTGTGTAAAGAGCTTCACAGTGTTACAACATTTGAAAACTCATGAGAGAATCCTGGAAAGAAATCAAACCACTGCTCTTGATGTGGGAAAAGTTGAAGCACAGCAAGTAACCTACAGAAGCATATAAAACAGAATTGCCGAAGTAGTCACAGTGAGCAAAAATCATTCTAATGTCCAACGACTTTAAGTTAATAGTTTGAAATTCAGATGAACCCAATGATTTCTCCCAAAAGGGTAGCATCATCTAAAGCCCTATTCCGACAGGACTAGTATTCCCTGAGGAGATTAGGGAAATTTGTGTTTCACAGACGCACTTTTGTGATTTTAATTCCATCCGAATCTTACAGGTCTTTGTTTTAATCACGCAAATGTAGTAGCAAATTACCGACTGTTTTTCAAGGGTCCTCTGAGAAATCGAATCGCATCCGAAAACGAATGTCTGTGATTGCTGATATACATTTTTGCAATTTTTCAGCAAATGGAAGTGCAGCATAGTTCAAGTGGGAAGACTTGCAGCTGTACATCATCACATCATTAGCTGGGTAATTCCCTGCCAATTGCATGTAAGCCATTGCTTTATAAGTCTGCTCACAATCAATCACATTGCTGTTTCAGTGCACTAACACGGCAACCTCCACCACCCCACCACCACCTGTTGAGCCCTGTCCCGCAGGGGGTACGCTCCTCGCCCCTGCCTCCTATCTCCGGCAGGATATGACGGTTCCGGGTACAACTCCCTCGGACCGCCGGATGGGGCCTATGCAAAAGAGAGAGACATTAATTTCTGTTTTACATTTATCAAATAAATGGCATCTTAAGCTTCACTCAAGCCTGCGAGTCTTCCCAATAGAAGTATTTTGACCAACATAATCTACTGTGAAGATTGTTATTTTGCGTGCAGATTTTTTGCCATCTGACCCAAAAAAAAAGAGTTCACAGATAAGTCTTGATTATTTCAGTGTGTCTATTACAAGCAGACACTCTGATAAACTAGGGATGTGTGAGACTAGTCGACTATTAAATTGTTAAGGCTGAAACGATTAGTCAGCATTATCAACAACATCAACAAAAAAAATAGTTGACAAAAATTTCCATTGTCATTTGATCTCATTTAGAGTAACACAAGATCATATGAAACTCTAATGATGGCGCTTGATTGAGGAGAGGAAGAAGTCTAAACTTTCCCAACTGCGTAAGGCAGGGCAATTGGTAATTCACTTGCATTTTAAATAAAAGCAAAAAGCTTCATTGGCCAAAAAAATTAACTTCACAAAAACCCAAATTTCACTGTTTTCTGGTCCTGGCACAAAATGACCAGCTAACATAATTTCCAAGGAAATTGCTGCAAAGAATATTTGGCCCGACACAGGACTCATGGTAGCGTTCACCTTTTCTTCACCAGAATATCGATTTTCCAGATGTCCCAAACAGTCGTAAGGGGGCTTCATCAGAGAAAATATCTTTGCACCAGTCTTCTGCTGTCCAATCCTTGTAATTCCTGCAGAATTTCAGTCTGTCCTTGATGTTTTTCTTGGAGAGAAGTGGCTTCTTTGCTGCCCTTCTTGACACCAAGCCATTGTCCAAAAGTCTTCGCCTCACTGTGCGTGCAGATGCACACACCCCAACCTGCTACCAATATTGAGAAAGTTCTGCACTGGTGGTGGCACGATCCCGTAGCTGATTCCTCAGGAGATGGTCCTGGCACATGCTGGACACTCTGGGACGTCCTGAAGCCTTCTTCACTGCAGTTGAACCTCTCTCCTTGAAGTTCTTGATGATCCTGTAAATGGTTCTTTCGGGTGCAATATTCTTTGCAGCAATTTCCTTGCATGTGAGGCCATTTTGATGCAAAGCGATGATGGCTGCACGTCTTTCTTTAGAGGTAACCGTCGCTAACAAGAACACAATGATTGGAAGCACTTCTTCCCTCCTTTTATAGCATCAGTCTGCTCTTATAATCCAATCAGAATGATAGAGTGATTTCACCTGACTAGTGCTCGTTCACACTTTCCCAGGTGCTGCTGATATGATTAGTGAAATGATGTTTGCTGGTCATTTTGTGCCAGGACCAAAAAAATCTGATCACTCTGCACAATAATCTAGAAACAATGTGAATCAACACCACAACAGCTGAAGCAGAAAACTGCCTGAATTAATTTCTGTCTTCTGAGGAACACGAAATTCGATTTTTGGCAGTAAAATAAAAGTGAATTGAGACTGAAACTGACATTCTCACTAAAATCTCCTTTTGAGTTCCACGGCAGACGGTTTTCGAACAACAACATAAAGGCGAGAAGTGATGACAGAATTCTCGTAACACTTTACAATAAGGTTACATTTATTAACATTAAATGATGCATCATGAACTAACAATTCATTTGACAGCATTTATCAATCTTAGTAAATGTTATATAATATTATTATTAGATTAATATTCTGTATCTTGAAATTAACATTAACCAAGATTTATTTATTATATAAAAGTGGTGTTTATTGTTAGTTCATGTTAACTAATGTTAACAAATTAAACCTTTTGGTAAAGTGTTCCCAAATTAGATTTTTTTGGGTAAATCATCTCTTTGAGAGTACAAGTCAATTCTCTTCAGTTGCATTAAAAATGTCTGTTTAATATTAACAGAATGCATTAAAAATGTTAACAGATAAAATCCCATAAGGCATTAATGAAGATGATTTCATTGGAGTTTCTTGCTTGTTTTTTGTGTCAAAATTACGGACAGCGTTTTAAGTAATGACGGATTAATCTCGCGCTCACGCAAGATTCTTAGGGGGGAAAAAGTGAGTCAAATTAAAATGTGCGAATCCATAATATGCGCGATAACGGTAAACGGCATGTCAGCGTCTAACTCAATGTGACAAGCAAAATGTCAAATTAAAAATAAAATGTCACTCTACCAACAACAGAATTTGTATTATAATGCTAATTTAGCATTTCTCACGGCCATCGATGATAGTGCTCTCTGGCGCACACGAGCAAACAGAGCGCGAGAAGAGCGAGCACATCCATGACGTGAGAAATGCTAAAATATGATTATAATACAATGATTTTTGTGAATGTGTTTTGCCACAGATTTTGCAGAAAATGCAAGCACTATTAATGCAATGCAGGTTATTATTTTTTTAATTATTTGTTATTCTTAATTGTTATTCTTTCTGATTGCACTGTGTTGTGCATTTTAATACCTGGTGGAAACACCTGAACAAGTAAGCTATGGAAGTAGTCACTTCAATATTACGGGTGATAGACAGACTCATCTGGCAATGCGTTATACACTGATGCATGATTAACAGCTTTAAATATTTCTGTTAATAATATGAAACCGTATTTTGCATTATTTCTATTAAAAATACAGTTTATCCTCATGACAGTGGGATTCGTTTTAGCCTATATCTGTGATAAACTGGCATCACATGAGCCAATCTCCATCCTAACATGAAACTGCACTTGTCACAAACACATGAAGATGAAGATTTCCTGCATCCTATAAACTTACATCATCAGCGAGCATCAGAATAGCCTATCATTCGGTATGGTATGAATTTAACCATGTGTTATGATTAATGTCATAATTGTTGAATTTAACCATGTGGATTACTCAAACTCTAGTAGCTTTTCTCTCTTGATATAACATGTCTACAGATGCAGGATATTTATATGAATGAGCAAAGTCAGCTGTGTGCCTTTAAAATAGATTTGAGATTGCATTTGTCATGTTTTGAGCATGCGCTGTCGCACGCACACTCTCTGAACAAGAGCAGGGGGGTTTCATAGAGCAGCATATATTTAAGAGTTTGCGTTCATTTTTGAGCAAGAGCCAAGGATGTCTTTGAAGAGATTTGCGCCTGCGCAACCGGCACATAGATGCACTCTCGCGTGATATGCATGCGTTCATGACATTAGCAGTATCATAACGCCATAGACCTAGGGTTCTCAACGAGTGCAGGACCGTTCAAAGGATGCCAGGGGGCACTGAGAGCAAATTATTAGAGAGGGGGGGTGTAAGGTTGCAAATGGGGGGCGTTTATAATGCTCAATGGACAGCGCGAGCGCAAAGCAGGTGCGTTTTACTCTCAGACTGGACTCGAGCTCTTTAACGCACATCTCTGGTCATTGCAGTGCTGTGAGAAGCATTGCGGAAACCGTTCGGCACTGATTTCTACATGACTACCCTTGAATTTACTATAGTATCACTAACTGAACTTTAGGCAGAAATGTATTCATAGTACATATTATCATTTCACTACTTCAGCTCTATTCAATTTGTCATATGTTATATTGGGGGTGTGAGGGAATATGCATTTTATTTAAATGTTTATATTTTGTTTATTGTTTTTACATGTTTAGAGTATTCCTACTGTTTGTAATTACAAAAATGCCATCATTTGTTTTACAGAAATCATGTTACATCTCACCAAGGTAGTGAAGAAGATCCATGCTTACATGTGCTTACTGTGGTCTTCTTACAAATACCACTGTAAAAACTATGAAAATAAATAAATGCATTTTAATTTTCATGAGGGCAATTGCAAAATACATTTGTTTTAGATGAAATGGAAATTTCAAGAGATGACTCATTTGAATCATTATGAACCTGATGAAAGGAGTTCAAACTCAGTCACACTGTTAGAATAATTTAGTCACATAAATGAACATAAATAAAATTTACTTTTTATAGATGTTATAGACAGGGCTGGACTGGGAAGAGAAATCGGCTCGGGATTTTACATGGCAACTGGCCCAACTGTTACCCAACCCGAACGGGTGTTCGCTGCCCTTTTCTGCATATCGCGGCGTCATTTTGTGGTCCGTTCTGCATAATGCGGCGGCTCATGTTTGCTTATCGCGGCCCATTCGGCACATTTCATGGCAGACACAATGGCCCGCTCTGTTCTCCAGATGGCTGATCGGCCCAAAAGTGTGTCGGCCCACTGGGAAAATTCCCAGTATGCCAGATTACCAGTCCAGCCCTGGTTATAGATAACCCTACTGTTGTAAAATTACATCTCCATCCAACTCAAAATCAATGCTGTAATGTAGAATGAGATTTCAGTGGGACAAAATATACAATATTAGTGGTCTTTTCAATTATTTTTTAAACATAACACTTTTATTGTTAGTTTCGGTCTTCACATTTTCATTTTATAGGCCCCAGATATAGCCCTTATTGTATATTTTAGTCTATTTTGATCATTGAATTATCATGTATGCAATATGCCATGATCTAAAAATGATCATGTATAATCAATGTACTATGAATAACTGCATTATGAATGTTATTCAATATGTTAGATATTTAATTATCATTTACTCTGAAAAATGCAGCTTGACCGAGAATTACAGCCTTTTTTGTCCAACTTTGTATGACCCAAATGGAGGCGTGTGTGGGACACTAAAAGGATCATTTAATGAGCAGAGCTGGTGTCCAAAAAAGGCAGATGATATATGTGCGTTAATTAGTCAGTCAGTCATTTTTATTCAGGGGCGCCGTATAGGGGGGAAAAGTTAGGACCATTCCAAGGGCCCCTGAATGACAGGGGGCCCCAACAAATAGGTAAAAACTAATTTAATTAAAAAAAAATTGTTTATTATATTATACACTATATAAACCATCATCATTGAGTATATTTCAAATAATACTAAAATTAATTATGTCTTTGATTTGACTTATTTTGGCAATAAAAGTTAAATATCCCCATTGACCAAAAAGTAAACATCCATATTGACCGACCACCCCCCTGTATCTGCATGAAATGGTTTGGTCCTGCCTTAGCGCACTCATCGGTGAGTGAATGACTGACGGTGTTTAGTTGCAGACAGTTAGTCGATGTGCCAGAAACACAGATTACAATGTTGAGTAGTATAAGAAAATCTGGTTTTCAAAAAAGGAAAGAGAAAAGAGAGAGAGGAAAGACAAAGGAAAGGGTGTCAATCTGTAACCCAGTTTTTCACCAAGAAAGGTGGGTAGCCTTTAGTCTGTGAGTGGTATTAACCTGTTGTCCATAGTCTATAGAGACAGAGCGTATTTAGGCCACGGAACAATCCAACCGTCTCCATTGACTTTGCATTGCGAGAGACTGCCTCCTTGTCATTTATGACTTATAACAAAAAAACAAAACAATGTCTAAAAGCTGCTGTGTGACAAGGTATACAGCAAACAAGCTAAATAACCCAGAAATAATTTTTTATAAGCTGTCGACACCAAAAAACGGTTTGTTTCAGGACATAAAAGGAGACTACTACCCGAACTATTCTGAGAACTACGGCCACTGGAACGCGACATGATATTGTAAAAAGAAAAAAAAACATTCATAATTTTAACCATGTCATTTGCTTATTTCACCACCCTATGTGAACCTGAGAGGAGGAGATATATTCAATTTACCCATTCTTCCTTCTGATGCTTCATGTCTTATTGCCTGTATCTACTTTTGTCTCCTTAAAGGCTGGCTTTTATGGTTCTGAAGCTTATAAAAATGTATTTCTGGGTTTAGTTTCATTTTCTGTCTTTTGTTATATGTCATAAATGACAAGGAGGCAGCCTCTCGCAATGCAAAGTCAACGGAGACGGTTGGATTGTCTTCCCTCCCGGTGGGCGTGGTCTTCAGATTATGACGCGTTGCGCTCAGTCTCTGTAGTGAAATAAGCTAGCTAGCAAAAAAAAATAAGTTAGCTAGCTGCAGGTGTTAGCCTACATTTCATCAACATTTAATCAGTGCAGGGAAACTTTTAGCAAGATATTCATATTAAATCATTGTCCATGCCCCTTTTAGCAGACTTAACAACAGATGAGTCAGCAGCACCCCAGTCTCCCCATAACTGCACCCCTCCCTGTCCCTGTGAAGAAGGTGAGCAACATCGTGTAAATGACTTAGCATCATTCCAGGGAGTCTGTGTGGGGTTCTCTGTCTCTCTTGCTCTTTTTACCATAACAAAAAGAAAATGAAATATTTATTAATGACAGAAATCAAACACAAATTATTTTCTCACATAATGACCATTATGACATAAATAAAAAAACCAACTTCCTGTCTGTACTGGATGCAGTTAGAAACAATGAGTAGCTTACCTCAACCTGCATGTAAGTTACAGACAATATTAAAATAATCCAGTTTGATGCGTAAATTTAGACAGAATTTTGGCCGTTAAATGACATCTATAGATACAGACTTTACTATTCCCATCATGAAGGGCAGTTTATTTGAGAAGCTTGCACGCACACACAAATCTATTGTTAGGGGTATAACAGTTGTGACCCAGACCAGATATGGAGAAAGAAGACCAGGAGTCGAGAAGTATAATTAAGGAATCCAAAATTTACTGAAGTATAGTTTGCAGTGAAATTGGTAGAGCCAGCAGCAAAGTCTCACGAGGAGATCGAAAGCCAACTCATACCTTACACAAAATCTTACATCAATTATACCATTTGCAAGGACGTGCATTCCATTATTTTACTCCTGATTGGCTAACAGAGCATAAAGTCACAACATATAGAGAGCTATGCGGCCTATCAACATTAATCAGCGCACTTGTCGTCCGAACCCGAGATTTACATCTGAAGTGACCTCGCGGATGATCGCGGGCGTCTTCGAGTCGGCCTGGTGTGCATCCCTGGGTTCAAAACCTGGGTAGAAGGTCAAACGCACACACAAAACACTGAAGAACGACAGTTCTTCTCTGGGCACAGGAGAGCCAGAGCACACATTATCAGGCCATTTAAACCAAAACAGAGAGATAAAAATATTCACTCCTCAGGCAAAGGAGAGGGAAGAAATAACATACATTTCTTCCCTTAAAGAAATAATAAGAGAAAAATCACACTTCTACTATTTAAGTGGTATTACATAGGATTTTAAATCATATAATTAGTTATGGACAGGTAACGGTCAAACACAAAACATATCTAACACATATGTTTAACATTCTACCTGACCCCCTCTCATCACAGCTAAGCTTATTCCCAAGAGACCTTCAACCTACGTGCAGGACAGAGAAAAAGGCTTCTGAGAAATGTGCAGGAAAGCAAAAAGTTAACTCTTAACACACATATGATTCAGAGTATATTTCAGTTATGCATAAGAAAATAGAATTGATTATGTGATCATGCATATAGTTAATTCATCATTTTATTAAAGAAGTTAAGCAACAGAATACAGATAGATATTGATATATGTATTGATATAACTGAAGAGACAAGGGATTTTTGACCCTCACCCTTCACTATCATATCTAATGTATGTAATCAAGTGGTGGTAATACAGAACTATAGGTAATTTGGGTCAATGTCAGAAGGGGCCCAATTAGATTTTTTTGTCATGGGGCCCAAAACTCCTGGCGGTACCCCTGCTTTTATTTATATGGCACATTTAAAAACAACTACAGCTGGCCAAAGTGCTGTACAAAACCAATAATTACAAAGTTCATAGCAAAACACAAGGACAACCTGAAAGACACAATGACAATAAAAGAGTACCACTAAACCTGCATATTTCCATAAGCTACAGAAAACAAACTATTCTTAAGAAGAGATTTAAAACCATGAAAAGTTGGGGAAGGGTAAATTATTCCAGAGTCGTGGGGCTGCAATCTAGAAGGCACGGTCCCCCTTCAGTTTTAGGAATATATCTAACCAATGACAGTAATAGGGGAAATAATTTAATATACAAATCAAATTAATGCTGTAAGGATAAGAAGTCAATATAAAATATGTAACCATATGAAGTGATTACAGTGTGTTTTATACATAGAAAATGAAATGGTCATGATTTTGCCTTCATTGAAGCAAGTTGGGGTCAAGGGTGACCAGCTAGAAGGGAGACGGCCTAGATGAAACTAGGGATATATAAGACGATGTCATTGGATGAAGAGGCCATCACTCAAAGAGATAAGGGGCAACAGAAACTGTATAAAAAATCATGATTCTGAAGTGTAATTTTAGATGCCCTATGGACCTCCTCAGATTAGTTACTCTGTAATAAAAGTCTATTTTTGGAATCAGAACTTTGCGCCTCTGAGAAATCTTTGACTCGACTGAGCTTCAATGGTGGCTTTGGGGAATCTGACAAGACACCCTCCATCTGCTGATATTTAAGAAACGCAAGGTTTGGTCTCACATTCATGATGCGTAAGCCTGCACATGCAACTCAATTTCTCACATAAGCTCCGTAGCGCTTTCTACAGCAAGCCCGAGGGGATAAATGGGCAATCACACACACAGTCTGTTACGATTGTTCATGTTCACATACACATGTTCAGGTACTCCTGTTGTTATTTTGCTGATCTCCATGTGACAGGTAAGCAGGGAGAAAGTCCGAATGAGCCGGTATGTCTCCCCTCTGATAGAGCTCTAGCTGAAGAGAGCGAGACCTCACGCATAACATTAGATTGGTTTGTGACACCCTCTGCCAAAATCAAGTTGTTGTGAACCGGCTAGTGAGATGCCAGCTTTAATATACTGTAATTTTAGACCCATTTGTTGACTGGCACAATGTTGTAGAAATAGAAACCATTCCAAAACCAGAAAGCCCTGTCGCTCATCGTGTGTTGCAGCTGGTTAGGACAAAAACTCTGATTAACATGAAAAATATGCATTTTATCGCACATCTTAGGTCAGTTAGGATCACTACTTTATTTTAAGAATGTGCAATGTCACCGGAGAAGTTAAATTACACCCCAATAGCTCGCCTTTACACTCAGTATGGACAAAAGTGTCCAGTGTTTAATTCATCCTTTCTGCTGGTCAGAGTGGATTTTGAGGGAGGATAATAGACTTAGATGAAACTATACGAGAGTGGAGTATTGAGATCTTTTGAAAATCTGGTTCAACATTTTAGGATTCCCAGATCTCAGTTCGTCAGATATTTACAGCTGCACCACCTGCTCTATACTAATTTTGGGAGTACCATACACCCCACTAAAGTGGAAGACACTCTGGGAGTGGTGATTACTGCTTTTTAGAGCCCGACCGATATGGGATTTGAGACCACTACCGATTTTAGAGAGGGAAAATTCACCAGACATTTTACTGTGGATTGTGCATCGATTTTGTACTGATATGACTATGCAAAGGTACTCAGAAGGCTGGTTTCTTAAATATTTGTATCAAAGAAAATTTGACATTATACATTGTCTACAAATTCTAGAAATGAACACTGAGAAAATAAAGAATAAATAAAAATCAGTCTTGTTTAGTATCAGTCAATGACTGACTTAACTTTAAATATTACATTTTGTAAATGCAATGACTGGAATTGTTCGGTTGAAGGGGACCAAACTGTGAATCCTGAACAAAAGAGTTTGGCGAATACATGTTTACACATTAGCTTCCAATCAGCTGACAAGCAATGAAAGTAGCTACAAGATTAGCTAGCGTGAAATCAACACTCAACAGACACAATCCACCACCGTTGACTGCTGAGCTGTAAAAAGATGCTCTGACGTTTACCTTTCAATCTGCTACATTACTGACTGCACTGACAAACTTGCACACTTTATTTTTATTTAATTATTTTGGGAACAAAAGGGAATTTATTAGGCTTTATTACGATTATTATTAATCTTACTTATAGTTCTTAATCTGAAGGCTATTAGTAATTTTCTTTCACTATTTTATTGAAATATGATAAAGGACACTTAAAATGTATAGGACACTTGGCATTATATTCAGTTTATATACTGTTTAATATAGTACAATCATCTGTAAACCCTGTGCAAATTCACTCACGCTTGAAACACACTATCACATGCGCACATGTACACTTCAGAAAACACTTTAACCCTCTGGGGTCTGATGGTGTTTTTGGGCCCTGGAGAAGTTGACATGCCTTGCATTGGTTTCTTTTTTCAGTTGCTTAAAAACACATTACTGGATCTTGTTTTTGCTACAAATTGAACAAACTGCCCATATTAATCTAGCTCCACTTGACAACCATCCTGATCACTCATTCACACAAAACAATAGTCATTTAACTTTTGTAAGACATTTTGAGTGTTAGAAGGGCAATATGTGAGGTGGTGTGAATGATCATGAATATTGAGGTGATTCACACCTGAGACAAAAGACCCCTCCCCTGGACCAGTCAATGAGGAATGTGACAGAGAATGAATGTGAGGAGACTAAATGATTTAATGTATTGTTTTAGCTTATTCACAAAATCAAGAAGAATCTTGAAAGTAGTAATCTGAATAAACATGTTCTTTACACAAAGACTTTACTTAAAAACTTTAGACCTCCACTACCTTTTAAAAGCTTTAGATCGGTAAGATACTCGCTCACATAGTATTACACATAAGCATTGTAAGCTTTGAAGAGCAGTGCACAGCACACAGATTTGAGAAAACAGTTATATGGCTGTGTGCCATTTTTGAAAACAGTTCCTATTCAACTGAAGACACAAGTGAACATCACATGCCTGGCATTTCCAAGGTGTAACCTGCCTTTTACCATTCTGTACTTTGCAAAACATGCAAACACGGCGACCAATTGAGGCATTCTTCTTTACACTTGATGTCTGCAGAACTCCTGGAACCGGTACATGGTCACTACTGGTCTGTTTTGGTGCTACTTTCTGTGACACACCACAGAGCTCTGCAACAAGCTGTTCCATGAACCCTTTGTGGGTCATGTTACCATATAGCTCTTTGTGCATAATGAAAGCATTGTTGGAAGCAATGTCCAATAAGTGTAGAAAGATCTTCCTGTACCACATCATGGTTTTTTGTTGTGTAACAGATCCATGTAACAGCTGATCAGACAGGTCAATGCCCCTCATGTGTTGGTTGTAGGCAGTCACAGGGTCAGGACATGGAAATGTCTTTGTCCTCCATGTATCTTGTGATTTCACCTTTCTCTTCACAGTCTCGCCTGTATAAGCAGAATGGATAGTAGAACAGACAGATACCTCTCGTGTGTCCATCCACTTCACAAATAAAAGAGGTCCATCCCGTATCCACCTGATGGATCCCCTAGCAGATTTTTTGGAGAGTGAATTAGTTGCATCCCGTGGGAAGTCATTCCTAGAGTCTATGTAAGTCCCACAAGCACCAATCTTCATGGCAAACAAGTCTGTCAGGAGCTTTGGACTCGTGAAGAAATGGTTCATGTACACATGGTACCCAGAGCCTAAAAATGTACAGTCCATAAGAGATGTCACAACATCATATGATATTCCATGGCCTTTGTGAAAGTTGTTTTTTCCTGTGTACACAGAAAAGTCCACAGTGTATCCATTTGATGAATCAACAAGGGCAAACACCTTGAAGCCCCACGTGGGTGGCTTGGCTTTCGTGTACGATGTCTTTCCTAGGTTTGCTTTATATATCACCATTCTTTCATCCAGAGCTAAATTTCTTCTAGGATGATAGATGGCTTTACAAGTGTGACGGATAGAGTCCATGAGAGGTTTGACTCTGAAAAGACGGTCATATTCATCTGTGCCCCTTTTTCTGTCATTTTCTTTATCTGCATCTGGGTGACTCATGTGCACATTCCATGAAATGGTGCGAAATCTTTCTCTTGACATGACTGTGGCAGGAAAAGGCACAGAGAAAACATTGTCTTTCCGCCAGTAGTCTTTGATGTTTCTCACCTTTACCATGGCCATGTAAAACAGCAGGCCAATGTAGCAGTACATCTCACTGATGCTGACATCTATCCACTTATATTTGCGGCCCTTTGCTTTTGACCTGGCAGCTTGAGCATTGGTGTTGTGGCACAGAGTTAACACTGCATTCTCAGAAAAAAACTTTTTGAAGAGACTCTGTGGAGTGTGCGCATCAGCAGGACTCAGCTGTGGTCCAGGTTCCCGCGCAGGCAGGAATCTCAGAGTCTGTGGAACCATGTCAATATCATTCTCTTTTTCCATGACAGAGTGGATTGCCTGTTGCTCGCCTGAATGATTCTCTTGGCCCTCTTTGCAACAGGTGACTGATCACTATCATTATTATAGCTGTAAAACAAACAAACAACTGTGAGCATGTTTATTACACAACAAAATATATTATAAGCATTATCAAATCACTAAAAGAAATGTTGCCCGGGCATAGTAACATTTTTTATTTGTAAAGCCATACAGACACATTTACACACCGAAAGCATTTACACATTCGCGCACTTCATCGACCGGGCATATTTAGAGCACATTTACACCCGAATAGATATTTGCAAGCACAAGCTTCGTTGATGAGGCAGCATAAACTAGTTAAAATAAACATTCATATTATTTTTATATCATACAACATACATTTAAATGTTGTTTCGACTTAAGCAGGTATATAAATTGTAACTAATCCTGGCTGGCAAGTCTGGAAATAGTCCAACAAGTAAAATATGTACATGTTTATATAAAATGTCAACTAATGCAAGTAAATCTAAATGACTTACTCGTCCAAAATTGCATCCTCGGCTGGCTCAAGTCGCTCTTCAAAATGCAAACGTTCGTCTTCGGAGTCCTGCTCGTCTTCGGAGGATAATGTGAACTCTTCGTCACTATCCAGGTCCATCTGAAGAGCTCCCTCACCTGTGTAGGATGAACTTGCTGTTTAAGGCATTGTTGGGGGCATTTACCATTAGCATAGATTGCCTCATTACATTACCGTATGAATAGCACGCTCTGCGCGTTGGTGTGATCACATTAGCGATAATTAGCTGAGCCAGGAGAAACTGTACATCTCTTTAGTTTCATACAGATTACATTGCAGGAGAATATTGGTTTTAAATTTGTTCACAAATCATGTTTGTGTGATAAATATCTGCTGAGTTTCACTTCATTTTTGTGTCACGTTTCAGAAATATACTCACATAGACAGACGGACCCGGTTTAATTTATTTATTTTACAAAAGTACAACGTACAAGTTGTTGCCGCTGTTATGAGGGAAAAATCGAGGGTTAAAAACCAGCACACCTGGCGTTTCCACTGGACGGTACAACTTGACTCAAACTCGACTCGACTCTGCTTGCTTTTTGGGGGTTTTCCACTGTGGATAGTACCGGTTACTTCTTTTTTTAGTATCACCTCAGTCGAGGTTCCAAGTGAGCCGAGCCGATACTAAATGTGACGTCAAAACCCTGCAGATTGCTGATTGGTAGGAGAGAATCATCACAAACCGGATTATCATCATGGAACCGCTAGTTTTAAAGTTAGCTACAGCGATAGCAGCATCATCTGTTCACGTGACTTTCGAATTGTAAAAATAAATGGCTGTGCACAAAACCATGTGAAGTGACATCACTGACGCTGACTTCTCCATGATTATTGTCAATATCCAACTAATCCATAATGAAATTCATTGTGGATGATTTCCATTTTCGATTAGTTGCTGCAGCCCTAAATTGAACAATTTACAAATTTGTACTAAACACAGCCTAACTGTATAAAAATACACTGAACTATGAATATTTTAAGAGGAAAATGCCAATACTATTCTTAAATGTATTAAGTAAAGAATAATTGAAGTCAGATCGTTGAAAATTAATGCACACACGAGGATGTAATGCTGGTATCCGTTACACCTTGTGTTTGAGGGAGTGAAAGACAAAACATGAGCGCGATAGCTTCTGGGATTACATTTTTAGTTGCAGCTCTCGTCAGAAGTAACATTGCCTCAAAAGCACCAAGATGTAAATTTAAGCTCTTCTCAGCAACAGCGAGTGTCACAATATCTCCGTTGTAAACCTTAACGACTTTTTTCAACCCTACTGAGACGCAGGAGTCGCTCGACATGGCTGCTCTGTTTTTCTCTCGTAAGTGTGTGCGTACCGTGTATAACGTCTGTGTGTTCTCGTGTGTGGGAGAGGGGAGCGTGATAATACAGATAATATAGAAACTGTTGTATTAAACAAAAAGTCTTTGTTGCTAGTTCGAAAAGGGGTAATGCAGTGCTTTTTTCCACTATAGCTATGTGAAGCAGATTAGGGTGAAATACATTGAAACGTTAAATGTTATTTTAGATAATAGAAACTGTTGTATTCATCAAGTCGTGGGATGCGACTGATGACATTTATTGATAATGTCTCAATGCGGGTGTGTGCGCATGTATGCGAGCAAAAGGGCCGAAACGTAAATGTTCTATATTTTATGCATTTTTTGACATTTTTAACCCATTTACTTTAACCAATATCTTTGTTTTAATTGTTTATTTTGTTGAGGTAACTTGTAGGGCTCTTTGAAATATGGCAAAGTGATATTTGGAGCAGCAAAGCGGTCAAGACCTGGGACTAATTCATAGCCGTGCATTTACTTTAAATAATTGCACATCTTAGAACATACATGAACCAATCAGAATCAAGCATTCAACAGACCCGTGGTATAATCAAAACTATACTCAAGTAGAACTCGAATCCTCTATTTTGATTGGGGAAATGTAATATGTACCTTTTTAAAAGACAACTGATAACTTCAAAAATGACAATAAAAGCAGCAGAGAACTGTTTAACATGTTGGTTGATTGTTATGAAAATGTAAAACATTAAAGAATGAAACATACCCGAATGAATGACATCATCTTCATCACTCTCTTGCTCCACTGCTGTGGTTTCTCCTCTCCTCTTTATCAGGTTTCTGCAGTCGACCAACTTCACTGATGTCTGCAACATCTGCGGTTTATCATCTTCATCAGTTCTCTGTTGTTCCTCTGCTGTGTTTTCTTTTATCTCCTCCTGCTTCACTTCAATCTTCACTAATGTTTGCGGTTCTTCTGCTGTGTTTTCTTCTTTTATCTCCTCCGGTTTCACTTCAATCTTCACTGGTGTCTGCAGCATCTGCTGTTCTCCAGCGTTACAGACAGAAGCCAGAGACTCTGTGGAGGTTTGATCACCCTGATTACTGTCAGGAAATGAATGTTTAACCTGTAAACTGTCTCTCTCCATCGGTTTGGTCTTCATCACCTCTTTTAGCTCTCTCATGATGAAAATCTGAACATAAACACGAAACAGATCTGTAAAACAAAACAGAAACAAAAATTACTTTTAGGTATGAGACAAATATACACATTTATGTTTGGTTTTGTTTGACATAAAGCAGGAATATTGTTGGATATTAGCATATAACATGCTTTATTTAACATATAATCATTGAACGCCTTTAAAATCTGCTTCTTGATTTAACGAGCTCATATATCAGATATTAAACATGATATTCTCAGATTTCTGCTCGTTTCTCCTGAAACTGAATATTTTAAAGCGTCTGTCACAAAACCGCCACATAAAAACGATAATAAGATTATTTTACGATCATTAGAACAAAGACAGAAAAATATAAACATATGAAAATTAATATAAACTCACAAATTATGTTGAACACGCTGAACATTTACCGACTGAGAGCGCAAATTCTTCTTTCTTCTTCTTCTTCTTAAATGGCGGTTTTCCGCCTCTTTTTCTTCTTCTTTGTCGTTTTATTGCGGTTGGCAAACCAACCTATGTTGCATTCCCGCCACCAACTGGGTTGGAGTGTGGAGTAGCGAACTTATACTAAATAATAAAGAAGGGGAGGGGAAAAAAAAAAAAACACAAAAAAATACGAAATCCTATTCATTACTTGTATTCATTAAAATATGCTAATACCATATGAACAGTTATTCCATCTTTTTAAGCAATCTTTTCATTGAGATTTGTGCTCTATCCTTTAAATCCATTTCTCAATGAATCTCAATCTTTATCATAAACTCTACATTGAATTAGGATGTGTTTAACAGTTTCTGGATGATCACACTTGATACATCTTCCATTCTCATGTTTACCTACTTTAAATTGAGATTGGTTTAATTGTGAATGTCCAATTCTAAGTCTAGTTATAATAGTATATTTTCTTCTATTACCACAGCTGTTTCTTTGAACTCCCACCTTCATTTGTATATTATATATATACCTCCATTTTCCCTCCTTATCCCATTGTGTAAGGCCTTCTTAGCTATCTTCTTCACCTCCTCGATTCCTCTCACCCCTACATGAGCAGGAACCCAAATATACTACTTGACATTTGTTTGTACATCATTTGAAGCATTTTCTACAAAATTCCTGCCTAGCTTTTGATTTTTGATTAAGTCAGGGGTTTTCAAATTGGGTGAAAGTGAGCCTCCCCTAGATAACCCCCAACACCTTCACACAACCACTATTATTATTGGTACTACTAGGTACTACTCAATTTATTTAATCAATATACATTATTTTTTTTATTAAGCTATCACCATTTTTAATTCGGTTTCATTTTGAAATAGGTTAAAAACATTTTAAACACGTTTGTCTTTTTTTAAAACATATTGTGAACACATACTTTACAACACATTTGTACCACATTCAAGCAATTGGGAAACAGAACTGAACAGGTTTGTCCAGTCAAAAAACTATACGAGGTTTTCTCAACAGCCCTGTAACCAAAGAGCCAACAAAATCAGACATAGAACGAGCTCTATTATGTGATTCCTGAACAGAAAACCCTCAACGGTCAAATAACTAAACTGGAAACCTGGCCACTTCTGTTAAAATGAATGGGAGAAATGTAAACGCTCAAACAGAAGCTCTGAGCGCCCAACGGATGTAGAAAAGAAGTCCTGCCTTACAGTTAAAAGAGCCAATCAACGTTTAGATAGACATCACCTGTCAATCAACTCTAGAATGTGCATACGCATCAGCTGTACAAGACGGGTGTGGCAGCAGGGGCGTGGTCTGGCGCCTGTCCGGAGAGGGAGAAAGCGGGCAACTGTTGTTGTTGATTTTGTTGTCATTGTAGGTAATTTGTTGTTTTGCAATGTGAGGATGAGTTTGTTTCTCTAATAAAATGATAGATTTGTTAAATGTTAACATTGTCGTGTTTAATGTTCCAAGCGTTGACGTCTGTGCATGCCATTTTTAAATACTTAAGGATGTCTGTGCAGGTCAGGGACTAATGTTTTGGGACTAATGGACTAACTAAATTTTTTTCATTTGGGATCATTTTGAGCAAACACTGTATATTTTCAATTGGAAGTTCTGCAGCCTCCTTTACAAAAGGTTACCAGTTAAAACATTGGGATCAATGCAGCTTTCATGCATTGAAATTATGATTTTCAATGAAAAATATCTTTTTTTTTTAATTAAGACTTGAGCAGAATCCAGTCACCTGCAGAAGTTGGGAATTATTAAAATAAAAAGATGTACCTTCTTTAAAAACAACTGAGAACTTCCAAAAAGCCAAATAAAAACGACGATATCGACGATATCTTACAAAGAACCCGATGCTGATTGCGACACTCAATTGATCGTTTATGATCAACAATTTGGCAAAACCATGGATCCTGGAAGGCTGAATCCAGTTTGCAAGCTCACTAGTCCAAATATTTTTCATGCGCGGTTAATTTTGCTCATCTACCAGCAACAAGTTGGTGACATGTAAGACTTCTCAGAGTGACACATGACAAGAAATGCTGTTAGACACAAAGATGGGCACTTTCAGAAACACACTTTATTATATTTTTAAGAATAGACAAACGAAAAGCCGTTAATGCTCGTGTCTGATTTGCTCTTTGCTCAGAGGCATGCAGAACTACAAGCCTGTCTCGTGGAACAAGCCCATGTAAAGAATTGTCACTCTTTTTTCTCCGTTTCATTTGTCTGAGAACTGATTGCAAGAATAATGTCTTCTATGAGAATGCTGCAAATGATCTGACGATCTCAAGAGGTGCTGTGAGTTTACTTTCCACAGAGCAGTTTGCGGTTCACCTGCATTGTGAACGCCAACTCTGCAGGTTCAGTAATACACAGTTGAAATCAGAAGTTTACATACACCGTACCCAAATACATTTAAACAATTTCTGACATTTAATCGTAGAAAACTTTCCCTGTCTTAGGTCAGTTAGGATCACTACTTTATTTTAAGAATGTGCAATGTCACCGGGGAAGTTAAATTACACCCCAATAACTCGCCTTTACACTCAGTATGGACAAAAGTGTCCAGTGTTTAATTCATCCTTTCTGCTGGTCAGAGTGGATTTTGAGGGAGGTTAATACACTTAGATGAAACTATACGAGAGTGGAGTATTGAGATCTTTTGAAAATCTGGTTCAACATTTTGGGATTCCCAGATCTCAGTTCTTCAGATATTTACAGCTGCACCACCTGCTCTATACTAATTTTGGGAGTACCATACACCCCACTAAAGTGGAAGACACTCTGGGAGTGGTGATTACTGCTTTTTAGAGCCCAACCGATATGGGATTTGAGACCACTACCGATTTTAGAGAGGGAAAATTCTCGTATACCGCAGTATTTTTTTAAGGCGATAATCAAGAAAATATTTTTTACGTATCGCCCAGCCCTATTTTTCGTTCAAGTTATTATTAATAGTAATTGAACTAGGGCTGCAACTAACGATTATTTTGATAAATCATCTTTGACTATTTTATTGAAATATAATTAAGGACACTTGGCATTATATTCAGTTTATATACGGTTTAATCTAGTACAATCATCTGTAAACCCTGTGCAAATTCACTCACGCTTGAAACACACTATCACATGCGCACATGTACACTTCAGAAAACACTTTAACCCTCTGGGGTCTGATGGTGTTTTTGGGCCCTGGAGAAGTTGACATGCCTTGCATTGGTTTCTTTTTTCAGTTGCTTAAAAACATTACTGGATCTTGTTTTTGCTACAAATTGAACAAACTGCCCATATTAATCTAGCTCCACTTGACTTGAAAACCATCCTGATCACTCATTCACACAAAACAATAGTCATTTAACTTTTGTAAGACATTTTGAGTGTTAGAAGGGCAATATGTGAGGTGGTGTGAATGATCATGAATATTGAGGTGATTCACACCTGAGACAAAAGACCCCTCCCCTGGACCCATCAATGAGGAATGTGACAGAATGAATGTGAGGAGACTAAATGATTTAATGTATTGTTTTAGCTTATTCACAAAATCAAGAAGAATCTTGAAAGTAGTAATCTGAATAAACATGTTCTTTACACAAAGACTTTACTTAAAAACTTTAGACCTCCACTACCTTTTAAAAGCTTTAGATCGGTAAGATACTCACTCACATAGTATTACACATAAGCATTGTAAACTTTGAAGAGCAGTTCACAGCACACAGATTTGAGAAAACAGTTATATGGCTGTGTGCCATTTTTGAAAACAGTTCCTGTTCAAATGAACACACAAGTGAACATCACATGCCTGGCATTTCCAAGGTGTGGACTGCTTTTTACCATTCTGTACTTTGCAAAACATGCAAAGACGGTGACCAAAAGAGGCTCTATTCTTTACACTTGGTGTCAGCGGAACTCCTGGAACCGCTACATGGTCACTACTGGTCTGTTTTGGTGCTACTTTCTGTGACACACCACAGAGCTCTGCAATAAGCTGTTCCATGAACCCTTTGTGGGTCATGTTACCACATAGCTCTTTGTGCATAATGAAAGCATTGGTGGAAGCGATGTCCAATAAGTGTAGAAAGATCTTCCTGTACCACATCATGGTTTTTTGTTGTGTAACAGATCCATGTAACAGCTGATCAGACAGGTCAATGCCTCTCATGTGTTGGTTGTAGGCAGTCACAGGGTCAGGACATGGAAATGTCTTTGTCCTCCATGTATCTTGTGATTTCACCTTCCTCTGCACAGTCTCGCCTGTATAAGCAGAATGGATAGTAGAACAGACAGATACCTCTCGTGTGTCCATCCACTTCACAAATAAAAGAGGTCCATCCCGTATCCACCTGATGGATCCCCTAGCAGATTTTTTGGAGAGTGAATTAGTTGCATCCCGTGGGAAGTCATTCCTAGAGTCTATGTAAGTCCCACAAGCACCAATCTTCATGGCAAACAAGTCTGTCAGGAGCTTTGGACTCGTGAAGAAATAGTCCATGTACACATGGTACCCAGAGCCTAAAAATGTACAGTCCATAAGAGATGTCACAACATCATATGATATTCCATGGCCTATGTGAAAGTTGTTTTTTCCTGTGTACACAGAAAAGTCCACAGTGTATCCATTTGATGAATCAACAAGGGCAAACAACTTGAAGCCCCACGTGGGTGGCTTGGCTTTCGTGTACGATGTCTTTCCTCGGTTTGCTTTATATATCACAATTCTTTCATCCAGAGCTAAATTTCTTCTAGGATGATAGATGGCTTTACAAGTGTGACGGATAGAGTCCATGAGAGGTTTAACCCTGAAAAGATGGTCATATTCAGCTGTGCCCCTTTTTCTGTCATTTTCTTTATCTGCATCTGGGTGACTCATGTGCACATTCCATGAAATGGTGCGGTATCTTTCTCTTGACATGACTGTGGCAGGAAAAGGCACAGAGAAAACACTGTCTTTCCGCCAGTAGTCTTTGATGTTGCTCACCTTTACCATGGCCATGTAAAACAGCAGGCCAATGTAGCAGTACATCTCACTGATGCTGACATCTATCCACTTATATTTGCGGCCCATTGCTTTTGACCTGGCAGCTTGAGCATTGGTGTTGTGGCACAGAGTTAACACTGCATTCTCAGAAAAAAACTTTTTGAAGAGACTCTGTGGAGTGTGCGCATCAGCAGGACTCAGCTGTGGTCCAGGTTCCCGCGCAGGCAGGAATCTCAGAGTCTGTGGAACCATGTCAATATCATTCTCTTTTTTCCATGACAGAGTGGATTGCCTGTTGCTCGCCTGAATGATTCTCTTGGCCCTCTTTGCAACAGGTGACTGATCACTATCATTATTATAGCTGTAAAACAAACAAACAACTGTGAGCATGTTTATTACACAACAAAATATATTATTAGCATTATCAAATCACTAAAAGAGGCATAGCAAAAAAAAAATGTTGTAAAGCCATACAGACACATACACACACCGAAAGCATTTACACATTCGCACACTTCATCGACCGGGCATATTTAGAGCACATTTACACCCGAATAGATATTTGCAAGCACAAGCTTCGTTGAGGAGGCAGCATAAACTAGTTAAAATAAACATTCATATTATTTTTATATCATACAACATACAATTTCAATACCTGCTCGTGTCGAAACAACATTTAAAATGTCAACACTCTGAATCCTGGCTGGCAAGTCTGGAAATAGTCCAACAAGTAAAATATGTACATGTTTATATAAAACGTCAACTAATGCAAGTAAATCTAAATGACTTACTCGTCCAAAATTGCATCCTCGGCTGGATCAAGTCGCTCTTCAAAATGCAAACGTTCGTCTTCGGAGTCCTGCTCGTCTTCGGAGGATAATGTGAACTCTTCGTCACTATCCAGGTCCATCTGAAGAGCTCCCTCACCTGTGTAGGATGAACTTGCTGTTAAAAGGCATTGTTGGGGGCATTTACCATTAGCATAGATTGCCTCAGTACATTACCGTATGAATAGCACGCTCTACGCGTGGGTGTTACATTAGCGATAATTAGCTGAGCCAGGAGAAACTGTACATCTCTTTAGTTTCATACGGATTAAATTGCAGGAGAATATTTGTTTTAAATTTGAAGTGTTTTATTTAAAAGTAGACATTTTAATCTTTCTTTAGACATATGTTTCATGTTTGTGTTATAAATATCCGCTGAGTTTCACTTCATTTTTGTGTCGCGTTTCAGAAATATACTCAGAGACAGACGGACCCTGTTTAATTTATTTATTTTACAAAAGTACAACGTACAAGTTGTTGCCGCTGTTATGAGTTAAAAAAAATCTAGCAGGAACCGCTGGTGCGTCCGTCTACCCCAGAGGGTTAAAAACCAGCACACATTTGAGTCGTTTCCACTGGACGGTACAACTTCACTCAACTCGACTCTGCTCGCTTTTTGGGGGTTTTCCACTGTGGATAGTACCGGTTACTTTTTTTAGTACCACCTCAGTCGAGGTTCCAAGTGAGCCGAGCCGATACTAAATGTGATGTCAAAACCCTGCAGATCGCTGATTGGTAGGAGAGAATCATCACAAACCGGATTATCATCATGGAACCGCTAGTTTTAAAGTTAGCTACAGCGAAAGCAGCATCATCTGTTCACGTGACTTTCGAATTGTAAAAAGAAATGGCGGTGCACAAAACCATGTGAAGTGACATCACTGAGGCTGACTTCTCCATGATTATTGTCAATATCCAACTAATCCATAATGAAATTCATTGTGGATGATTTCCATTTTCGATTAGTTGTTGCAGCCATAAATTGAACAATTTACAAATTTGTACCAAACACAGCCTAACTGTATAAAAATACACTGAACTATGAATATTTTAAGAGGAAAATGCCAATACTATTCTTAAATGTATTAAGTAAAGAATAATTGAAGTCGGATCATTGAAAATTAATGCACACGAGGATGTAATGCTGGTATCCGTTACACCTTGTGTTTGAGGGAGTGAAAGACAAAACATGAGCGCGATAGCTTCTGGGATTACCTTTTTAGTTGCAGCTCTCGTCAGAAGTAACATTGCCTCAAAAGAACCAAGATGTAAATTTAAGCTCTTCTCAGCAACAGCGAGTGTCACAATATTTCCGTTGTAAACCTTAACAACTTTTTTCAACCCTACTGAGACGCAGGAGTGCGCTGACATGGCTGCTCTGTTTTTCTCTCAAGTGTGTGGGTACAGTGTATAACGTCTGTGTGTTCTCGTGTGTGGGAGAGGGGAGCGTGATAATACAGATAATATAGAAACTGTTGTATTAAACAAAAAGTCTTTGTTGCTAGTTCGAAAAGGGGTAATGCAGTGCTTTTTTCCACTATAGCTATGTGAAGCAGATTAGGGTGAAATACATTGAAACGTTAAATGTTATTTTAGATAATAGAAACTGTTGTATTCATCAAGTCGTGGGATGCGACTGATGACATTTATTGATAATGTCTCAATGCGGGTGTGTGCGCATGTATGCGAGCAAAAGGGCTCTTTTTAACCGAAACGTAAATGTTCTATATTTTATGCATTTTTTGACATTTTTAACCCATTTACTTTAACCAATATCTTTGTTTTAATTGTTTATTTTGTTGAGGTAACTTGTAGGGCTCTTTGAAATATGGCAAAGTGATATTTGGAGCAGCAAAGCGGTCAAGACCTGGGACTAATTCATAGCCGTGCATTTACTTTAAATAATTGCACATCTTAGAACATACATGAACCAATCAGAATCAAGCATTCAACAGACCCGTGGTATAATCAAAACTATACTCAAGTAGAACTCGAATCCTCTATTTTGATTGGTGAAATGTAATATGTACCTTTTTAAAAGACAACTGAAAACTTCAAAAATGACAATAAAAGCAGCAGAGAACTGTTTAACATGTTGGTTGATTGTTATGAAAATGTAAAACATTAAAGAATGAAACATACCCGAATGAATGACATCATCATCACTCTCTTGTTCATCTGTTGTGGTTTCTCCTCTCCTCTTTATCAGGTTCCTGCAGTCCACCAACTTCACTGAACACATCTTCACTGGTGTCTGCAACATCTGCTGTTCATCATCATCATCATCATCAGTTATCTGATGTTCCTCTGCTGTGTTTTCTTTTATCTCCTCCTGTTTCACTTCAATCTTCACTGATGTCTGCAGCATCTGCTGTTCATCATCATCATCTTCATCAGTTCTCTGTTGTTCCTCTGTTGTGATTTCTTCTTTCATCTCCTCCTGCTTCACTTCAATCTTCACTGGTGTCTGCAGCATCTGCTGTTCTCCAGCGTTACAGACAGAAGTCAGAGACTCTGTGGAGGTTTGATCACCCTCATTACTGTCAGGAAATGAATGTTTAACCTGTAAACTGTCTCTCTCCATCGGTTTGGTCTTCATCACCTCTTTTAGCTCTCTCATGATGAAAATCTGAACATAAACACGAACAGATCTGTAAAACAAAACAGAAACAAAAATTACTTTTAGGTATGAGACAAATATACACATTTATGTTTGGTTTTGTTTGACATAAAGCAGGAATATTGTTGGATATTAGCATATAACATGCTTTATTTAACATATAATCATTGAACGCCTTTAAAATCTGCTTCTTGATTTAACGAGCTCATATATCAGATATTAAACATGATATTCTCAGATTTCTGATTGTTTCTCCTGAAACTGAATATTTTAAAGCGTCTGTCACAAAACCGCCACATAAAAACGATAATAAGATTATTTTACGATCATTAGAACAAAGACAGAAAAATACAAACATATGAAAATTAATATAAACTCACGAATTATGTTGAACACGCTGAACATTTACCGACTGAGAGCGCGAATTCTTCTTTCTTCTTCTTCTTCTTCTTCTTCTTAAATGGCGGTTTTCCGCCTCTTTTTCTTCTTCTTTGTCGTTTTATTGCGGTTGGCAAACCAACCTATGTTGCATTCCCGCCACCAACTGGGTTGGAGTGTGGAGTAGCGAACTTATACTAAATAATAAAGCACATACTTTACAACACATTTGTACCACATTCAAGCAGTTGGGAAACAGAACTGAACAGGTTTGTCCACAGTCAAAAAACTATACGAGGTATTCTCAACAGCCCTGTAACCAAAGAGCCAACAAAATCAGACATAGAACGAGCTCTATTATGTGATTCCTGAACAGAAAACCCTCGACGGTCAAATAACTAAACTGGAAACCTGTTCATTAACAACCATAGGCTACTAACGTTATCTCAATTAAATAAGAGCTATTTTTGAGGCTACTTAAGCCAATTCAACTTTGAAAACATCAAGATCAGACATCAAACAACATCATCAAGATGGACAGCGATGTATCACAGTATCAAATGCATATAAATCACTTCCATATAGGCCTACGTTAAGCTAAAAAGAAAAGAAACGGATAGCCGATTTTGCCTCTTCATTTTCATCGCCCCTACATCAGTGGGAACAATGAGGCTGACTTTTTGATGCGCACAGGTGATCGATGCAGGCCTAGAAAAGGAATAAACGTAAATCATCCTCCACCAGCAGCCTTGGTCGGTAATTTGGTCAAAGTGGAAAACCGGCACTCACATAAGTAAGTGGAGGTGAAGGGGATGAGGACTTTCAAAGCTTTTCAAGAGAGGTGGGGAAACGCAGTCCTATACGTAAAGCAACGCGATATGATACTTCAGTCTCCTTCTGGGGTCTGAGGGTGCTTTGACATGCCTTGACATTTGTGCTTTTTTCAGTTGCTTAAAAACACTTAATGGCTAAAGTCTGATAACACAACACTGACTGACAACACTTCAACACAAACTGGGCTAGATTAATATGTGCGCAACATGTGTGTACATGTTTGTATTTTTGAGAAAATAACGTTTATGCATGGTTTTTAAAAAAACAACATTTTTAAGTCATTGAAATAAGGTCATAACACATATTAAACATAGGTCCACAAGAGTTTTGAGAACTGGATCTTGTAGCCTAGAGTTTTTGCTACAAAATGACGTGAAACCCACCCTGATCACTCATTCATACAAAACAATTGAGTCATTTAACTTTTGTAAGACACTTTGAGTGTTAGAAAGGTCATATGTGAGGAGGCGTGAACTATCATGAATATGGATGTATTTCACACCTGAGACAAAAGACCCTCTCCTGTGGGCCTATCAATGAGGGATAGAGAATGAATGTGAGGAGACTTAATGATCAAAATCAAGTTTTAAGTTAAAAGAAGTAAGCTGACTATACATTTTCTTTACATAAAGACTACTTAATGCTCACCAAGACTGCATTAATTTGATCCAAAATACAGTAAAAACATTGTGTTAACTAATTTTACAATTTAAAAGAACAGTTTTCTATTTAAATATATTGTAAAACACCTCACCAATTGAAAACCTCTGCTCTAGGTGATACTCTCCACCCAATGTAA
Source organism: Xyrauchen texanus (assembly GCF_025860055.1). Lineage (NCBI taxonomy): Eukaryota > Metazoa > Chordata > Actinopteri > Cypriniformes > Catostomidae > Xyrauchen > Xyrauchen texanus. The sequence continues at coordinate 3,638,406 of NC_068306.1, read as the reverse complement.
TTTCTGTTGAGTAAACTGATAAATGATTTCACGTTCTCTTAACTGAAGCCATGTCAGCAACTAGGCTATTTACATGGCAAACAAAGTTTCGTCAATACATATTTGGAATTGTAGATACGACTGAGTTTATACAAGATAAAACCTGTAAAATCTGTTCAGATCTGTATCTGCTTTTTCATTTCCTGCCAGACCAATATGTCCCGGCACCCAATAGAGAAATCCTTCTTCTGTATTCGATGTATTTTAGTCAAAATGTTTATGATTATGGGGTGATCGGTCTCCATGGAATCAAGTGCTTGAAGGCAAGACTTTGAGTCTGTAGCAATTAAAAAGTTTCGTCCTCGGCCCTGCTCAATGTTTTCCAGTGCCAGTAGCAGTGCTCCGGCCTCAGCTGTGAAGATAGAGCTCTGTTCTGGAATTCGTACGCCATATTGTTGATCTCCAATCACTGTTGCTGACACATTGTTATCCGTTTTGTATCCATCCGTGAATACTGTACTATGGAGTTGGAGACTACATTTCAGCATTCCTGTTGACACACGTTGGGAAGAGTTTCTTCTTTTTTAGTTGTGCCAATGCCATAGATACATGATGGCGCTGCAGATGGACGCCTCGGTGTGGAGCTCTCCAATTGTTTTGCTATTTTAGTTTGTTTGCCCTGTGTTTAGTAATCTTTTTCCAGTCAGTTTTACCAGGGACGAACTGCTGAACATTCAGCAGCACATACCAGATCATCTTTTCCCGGTTTTTGAATATTTTACCGTTTTATTCGGAGGCGCAGCTGTGAAGTTTAAACGCGCTACGAACATGGAACATGCTTTTACATAATTGAAAGTTGGTGTACAGATGTAACAACATTAAAGAGGATGTGCTGTCCTAATTTGGAAGTGATCTTTATTAACTGTAAACCTTTCTACTCGCCGCGAGGGTTTTCCTCGTTTATTCTGGTGTGTGTTTACATTGCTCCAAACGCCTGTGGGAACATAGCGCTGCAACGGCTGACTGATCAAATCACAATGTGTTTGCATTCAAAGGCAAGTGTATGATCTTTGAGAAAATCAACATATTAACTTTCTCACAATTAGCAACTCTTCCTGAGGCACCACACCCCACTGAGCGAAGACTGCAAAACTCACACCTCATTGTTGCCCTTCCTCATCTGTCCCATTCTCTCCCCTCTCCTCCTCATCCATTCCCATTCAGCTCAGAATCACCTCAAACTCACCTAAGATCTGTATGTAACAAAAGACCATATCTGATGTATACAAATAATGTAACTAGTGTAACATGTTTGGTATCATTTAAAATGTCTCAGTGCATCTGGTATAGTGGTCACTTCCTCAGGTTTGTAAAACTTAATGACAGCAAAGTTATAAGGTCTTTGTCAAATACTGAACAATTCTGGAGGTCTATCCACCTCCTTGAAGGTTTAACACCAGGAAGTCAAGAACACATTCTCCCCCAAATTCTCATTGTTCAAAGGATAATACCATTTGGTAAACAATGTGTATTCTGTCTGGATATTTAAGGAAGGCTGGCCCAGAGCTCAGGGTTCTCTGTAGTCAGATGATCCCACACCTCGATGTCTGTAACTGTAATAATAGGAATCTGCATTCAGATTTCCCATGCTTTGCAATTACATGTACTTTTCTCAACTGCCAGGTTTGTTCTTTGACTTGTTTCTATAACTTATGTTTTAAATCCTACCTGGCAAATAAATTGTTACTTTTTTATTTATTCTGTATTCCTCTGAAATCATTTATATCAATAGTGGGGCTTTAAAATAGGAGAAACCGCTCTGGAGGAACCAAGTAGGAGAATCCCATTTTAAGAATCATTTATATCATAACTGAAGCTTTAATGTAGGAGGAAGCCACTTAAAGACTATCAGTTTGAATCTCATTAGAAACTGATCAAAAGGTAAATGAACAGAAGAGGATTCAGAGTAATCAATAACTTAAAAGATCAAAATAAAAGAATGATCAGTAAGTAATTAGAGCCTTAATCTAAATTAGAGGTCAATATAAAATTGGAGTCAGATAAAATTAATAACGCGATGAATTCAACAATAATTGCTTTACTTCAGTGCACAGAAAAGACAGAACAACGCAGAGACCTTCAAGGGGCAAATCTAATCAATACACGGACTCGGTTATTATTATTCTTGGGGATTTTAACAAAGCAAATCTCACACATGAACTGCCCAAATACAGACAGAACATTACATGTCGCACCAGAGACAGGAATATACTGATCACTGCTACACAACAATAAAGGATGAATATCGCCCTGTCCCACGTGCAGCTTTGGGACTCTTTGGGTGCATCTCATCATGGTTAATGACAGCATGCGACATTCTTTGTAGTATCAAGTTTTCAAAAGTAGTGCTGTGTTCCATTCAACCCGGAAAGTCGGATTTTACAACATCCTACTAGGAAAACTGCAATGAAATGCATCTTGAAGTCAGAATTACAACTTGTAGGCTTGTGCAGAACTTCTCAACACCGATTTGAGTTGGGTTGCTAGGAGACCTCTCTAATGAGAGTCAAACCCCTGCTAAGCTAACAGGAGCGTTGCCGTTCCGAATATCGGGGAAAGGAAATCATTAATGGTCGGAGATATCAAGTAGGAATATCCGGAATCCAACTTGAATGGAACGCAGTATAACCGTGTACCCTGACGAAACGAACATTTAAATGGCAAATATTATTAGGAATATTTTCCAGGTATTATAGACCTCCTTGGTAAATTCATATGAAAAATTATAATTTTTGACATTCATTTCACAAAACAGGCATTAAGTGTCGTGTTCTGGCTTTAATGCGTGGACGTGCTTTTAAAATGTCAGTTGGTATTATTAGTTGACTGCCACTTAATATATGATTATCATCATATATAGCATCTTATTCATTGTGAAACTGTGTTTTGTTAATGGCATGAATCACACTGAAGGCCTACAGTTATAATGCACGGCCCGCGGCTGCAGTCTGGGATATGTCAATGATTAGCAACAACATTGATTTTGATGCATTATTATTTTTTGTGCAGTTTCAGATTAAAAAAATACAAGAATAAATAAAAACTCACACTCAGGACCTTAGAGGACAAAAAACGTCAGCGTCAAAAAACTGCCATAAAAATATTATATATTAAGATTATATATCAATGATGCCATAATGTTTTATGGGGAATTTCTATACACAATGTTTTTATACTGTTCAAACTACATATTCTATCCCCTAACTCTAACCCTACCCCTAAACCTAACCCTCACAGAAAACTTTCTGCATTTTTACATTTTCAAAAAACATCATTTAATATGATTTATAAGCTGTTTTCCTCATGGGGAACGACAAAAGGTCCCCACAAGTTCAACATTTCGGGTTTTACTTTCCTTATGAGGACATTTGTTCCCCACAAAGTGATAGCGTGTGTGAGCACATCTGGGCAAAGTAACGTCTGCTGGTATCAGATGATAATACCATGGTACTTTGAGATACAATTACCAAATGTATGTACTATTCTGTATTTACATTTACATTTCAAAGTACTTAAAAGTATACCATGGTACTATAATGGTAATTTAATATATGATTACCATATTCATATACTGTACAACTGAACTTAAATGGTGCTTCAAGGTCATTCAAAGAATACCACAGTACTATGATACATTATTATATGATTAACTTATTAAATAACATTGTCTTAATGTGGTGCCCCCAGGTAATGGTACATGTCCAAAAAACATGGTAATGCTAAGTTGCATTTTGTGTGTTTTCTTGTAGGCTACTAAATGTTTTGATACTCTTTTGGTGGTAAATATCTTTACCCGCAGTGACGTTAAACTTAATAAATACCTTCTTCATCAATGGTAGCGAGGATAGTAGTAGAGAGCTTTATTTATCCCCTTGGGGAAACTGGTTTTGCAGTATACACTTGACAGTTCTCAATACTCACACCACAGACATCATAAAAAAACAACAGCACAAAACAACATAAGAAAAGCTCAATATTACTGCACATTATTGAGTACAGATATTACACTAGGGATAATTTTCTCAAAGAGATACTGTCCTATCTGTTGGGCCCTTTAGCTTAAGAAATCAGGTATCCATAGCATAATTCTCTTGTTAACCGTGTTTCTAGTCTCTTTGCTAAAATGTGCAGTTGGATGGTGTTAAATGCAGAATATAAATCCAAATGTATCTTCACATGTGTCTTCTGCTTCTCTAGGTTTGTATATGTTAAATTTAACTGTTAATTTGCTTTTTTAAGGTGATTACCGGGAATATATTTTTTACGTATCGCCCAGCCCTATTTTCCGTTCAAGTTATTATTAACAGTAATTGAACTAGAGCTGCAACTAACGATTATTTTGATAATCAATTAATCTTTGACTATTTTATTGAAATATGATTTTTAAGGACACTTAAAATGTATAGGACACTTGGCATTATATTCAGTTTATATACGGTTTAATCTAGTACAATCATCTGTAAACCCAGTGCAAATTCACTCACGCTTGAAACACACTGTATCACATGCGCACATGTACACTTCAGAAAACACTTTAACCCTCTGGGGTCTGATGGTGTTTTTGGGCCCTGGAGAAGTTGACATGCCTTGCATTGGTTTCTTTTTTCAGTTGCTTAAAAACACATTACTGGATCTTGTAGCTTGGAGTTTTTGCTACAAATTGAACAAACTGCCCATATTAATCTAGCTCCACTTGACTTGAAAACCATCCTGATCACTCATTCACACAAAACAAGTCATTTAACTTTTGTAAGACACTGAGTGTTAGAAGGGCCATATGTGAGGTGGTGTGAATGATCATGAATATTGAGGTGATTCACACCTGAGACAAAAGATCCCTCCCCTGGACCCATCAATGAGGAATGTGACAGAGAATGAATGTGAGGAGACTAAATGATTTAATGTATTGTTTTAGCTTATTCACAAAATCAAGAAGAATCTTGAAAGTAGTAATCTGAATAAACATGTTCTTTACACAAAGACTTTACTTAAAAACTTTAGACCTCCACTACCTTTTAAAAGCTTTAGATCGGTAAGATACTCGCTCACATAGTATTGTAAACTTTGAAGAGCAGTTCACAGCACACAGACTTGAGAAAACAGTTATATGGCTGTGTGCCATTTTTGAAAACAGTTCCTGTTCAAATGAAGACACAAGTGAACATCACATGCCAGGCATTTCCAAGATGTGGCCTGCCTTTTACCATTCTGTACTTTGCAAAACATGCAAACACGGCGACCAATTGAGGCATTCTTCTTTACACTTGATGTCTGCAGAACTACCGGTACATGGTCACTTCTGGTCTGTTTTGGTGCTACTTTCGGTGACACACCACAGAGCTCTGCAATAAGCTGTTCCATGAACTCATTGTGGGTCATGTTACCACATAGCTCTTTGTGCATAATGAAAGCATTGGTGGAAGCGATGTCCAATAAGTGTAGAAAGATCTTCCTGTACCACATCATGGTTTTTTGTTGCGTAACAGATCCATGTAACAGCTGATCAGACAGGTCAATGCCCCTCATGTGTTGGTTGTAGGCAGTCACAGGGTCAGGACATGGAAATGTCTTTGTCCTCCATGTATCTTGTGATTTCACCTTCCTCTGCACAGTCTCGCCTGTATAAGCAGAATGGATAGTAGAACAGACAGATACCTCTCGTGTGTCCATCCACTTCACAAATAAAAGAGGTCCATCCCGTATCCACCTGATGGATCCCCTAGCAGATTTTTTGGAGAGTGAATTAGTTGCATCCCGTGGGAAGTCATTCCTAGAGTCTATGTAAGTCCCACAAGCACCAATCTTCATGGCAAACAAGTCTGTCAGGAGCTTTGGACTCGTGAAGAAATGGTTCATGTACACATGGTACCCAGAGCCTAAAAATGTACAGTCCATAAGAGATGTCACAACATCATATGATATTCCATGGCCTATGGGAAAGTCGTTTTTTCCTATGTACACAGAAAAGTCCACAGTGTATCCATTTGATGAATCAGCAAGGGCAAACACCTTGAAGCCCCACGTGGGTGGCTTGGCTTTCGTGTACGATGTCTTTCCTAGGTTTGCTTTATATATCACCATTCTTTCATCCAGAGCTAAATTTCTTCTAGGATGATAGATGGCTTTACAAGTGTGACGGATAGAGTCCATGAGAGGTTTGACTCTGAAAAGATGGTCATATTCATCTGTGCCCCTTTTTCTGTCATTTTCTTTATCTGCATCTGGGTGACTCATCTGCACATTCCATGAAATGGTGCGAAATCTTTCTCTTGACATGACTGTGACAGGAAAAGGCACAGAGAAAACATTGTCTTTCCGCCAGTAGTCTTTGATGTTTCTCACCTTTACCATGGCCATGTAAAACAGCAGGCCAATGTAGCCGTACATCTCACTGATGCTGACATCTATCCACTTATATTTGCGGCCCATTGCTTTTGACCTGGCAGCTTGAGCATTGGTGTTGTGGCACAGAGTTAACACTGCATTCTCAGAAAAAAACTTTTTGAAGAGACTCTGTGGAGTGTGCGCATCAGCAGGACTCAGCTGTGGTCCAGGTTCCCGCGCAGGCAGGAATCTCAGAGTCTGTGGAACCATGTCAATATCATTCTCTTTTTTCCATGACAGAGTGGATTGCCTGTTGCTCGCCTGAATGATTCTCTTGGCCCTCTTTGCAACAGGTGACTGATCACTATCATTATTATAGCTGTAAAACAAACAAACAACTGTGAGCATGTTTATTACACAACAAAATATATTATTAGCATTATCAAATCACTAAAAGAAATGTTGCCCGGGCATAGTAACATTTTTTATTTGTAAAGCCATACAGACACATTTACACACCGAAAGCATTTACACATTCGCGCACTTCATCGACCGGGCATATTTAGAGCACATTTACACCCGAATAGACATGTGCAAGCACAAGCTTCATTGAGGAGGCAGCATAAACTAGTTAAAATAAACATTCATATTATTTTTATATCATACAACATACAATTTCAATACCTGCTCATGTCGAAACAACATTTAAATGTAACTAAAACTTGCTAATTAGGACATATTTCAAATGTCAATACTCTGAATCCTGGCTGGCAAGTCTGGAAATAGTCCAACTAGTAAAATATGTACATGTTTATATAAAATGTCAACTAATGCAAGTAAATCTAAATGACTTACTCGTCCAAAATTGCATCCTCGGCTGGATCAAGTCGCTCTTTAAAATGCAAACGTTCTTCTTCGGAGTCCTGCTCTTCTTCGGAGGATAATGTGAACTCTTCGTCACTATCCAGGTCCATCTGAAGAGCTCCCTCACCTGTGTAGGATGAACTTGCTGTTTAAGGCATTGTTGGGGGCATTTACCATTAGCATAGATTGCCTCAGCACATTAATGTATGAATAGCACGCTCTGCGCGTGGGTGTGATCACATTAGCGATAATTAGCTGAGCCAGGAGAAACTGTACATCTCTTTAGTTTCATACAGATTACATTGCAGGAGAATATTTGTTTTAAATTTGAAGTGTTTTATTTAAAAGTAGACATTTGAATCTTTCTTTAGACATATGTTTCATGTTTGTGTGATAAATATCCGCTGAGTTTCACTTCATTTTTGTGACGCGTTTCAGAAATATACTCACAGAGACAGAGTTTAATTTATTTATTTAACAAAAGTACAAGGTACAAGTTGTTCCCATGTTATGATGGAAAAAATCTAGCAGGAACCGCTGGTGCGTCCGTCTACCCCAGAGGGTTAAAAACCAGCACACATTTGAGGCGTTTCCACTGGACGGTACAACTTGACTCAAACTCGACTCGACTCTGCTCGCTTTTTGGGGGTTTTCCACTGTGGATAGTACCGGTTACTTTTTTTAGTACCACCTCAGTCGAGGTTCCAAATGAGCCGAGCCGATACTAAATGTAACATCAAAACCCTGCAGATCGCTGATTGGTAGGAGAGAATCTTCACAAACCGGATTATCATCACGAAACCGCTAGTTTTAAAGTTAGCTACAGCGATAGCAGCATAATCTGTTCACGTGATTTTGGAATTGTAAAAAGAAATGTCTGTGCACAAAACCATGTGAAGTGACATCACTGACTTCTCCATGATTATTGTCAATATCCAACTAATCCATAATGAAATTCATTGTGGATGATTTCCATTTTCGATTAGTTGTTGCAGCCCTAAATTGAACAAATTACAAATTTGTACTAAACACAGCCTAACTGTATAAAAATACACTGAACTATGAATATTTTAAGAGGAAAATGCCAATACTATTCTTAAATGTATTAAGTAAAGAATAATTGAAGTCGGATCATTGAAAATGAATGCACACACGAGGATGTAATGCTGGTATCCGTTACACCTCAGGTGTGCATTATTTTTAAACAATTCAACGGGCTGGAGTCAATTATTCTGCTTGTACCACGGTTACCTCACTTAAGACGTTGTTCACGGTTTTATCTCAAGACATTTTCTGGTTTTTATATTAAATTGCTCTTATGAGAGGAACCATTTTCTTGCATCTTGCTTTCATACAATGCGACCCTTGGTTGCTAGTTCCTTTACAACTAGCAACAGAGGATTGCAATGCTTGTGCTGCTTTACTCGAGGACTTACTGGATAATGAGGTGATGTGTTTGTGCATGCAAGCTTGTGTTTGAGGGAGTGAAAGAGAAAAAATGAGCGCAATAGCTTCTGGAATTACCTTTTTATTTGCAGCTCTCGTCAGAAGTAACATTGCTTCAAAAGCACCAAGATGTAAATTTAAGCTCTTCTAAGCAACAGCGAGTGTCACAATATTTCCGTTGTAAACCTTAACGACTTTTTCAACCCTACTGTGATGCAGGAGTGCGCTGACACGGCTGTTCTGTTTTTCTCTCGTAAGCGTATGCGTACCGTGTAGTGCTTTTTTCCACTAGAGCTATGTGAAGCAGATTAGGGTGAAATACATTGAAACGTTAAATGTTATTTTAGATAATAGAAACTGTTGTATTCATCAAGTCGTGGGATGCGACTGATGATATTTATTGGTCGTGTCTCAATGCGGGTGTGTGTGTGCGCATGTATGTATGCGAGCGAGTGTAAATGCGGGTGAGACAAGGGAGTGCAAGGGCTCTTTTTAACTGAAACGTAAATGGAGTATATTTTAGGCATCGTTTGACATTTTTAACCCATTTACTTTAACCAATGTCTTTGTTTTAATTGTTTATTTTGTTGAGGTAACTTGTAGGGCTCTTTGAAATAACTTAAATAATATGGCGAAGTGATATTTGGAACAGCTATGCGGTCAAGACCTGGGACTAATTCATAGCCATGCATTTACTTTAAATAATTGCACACCTAACAGACCCGTGGTATAATCAAAACTATACTCAAGTAGAACTCGAATCCTCTATTTTGACTGGGGAAATTGAATATGTACCTTTTTAAAAGACAACTGAAAACTTCAAAAATGACAATAAAAGCAGCAGAGAACTGTTTAACATGTTGGTTGATTGTTATGAAAATGTAAAACATTAAAGAATGAAACATACCCGAATGAATGACATCATCATCACTCTCTTGTTCATCTGTTGTGGTTTCTCCTCATCTTGATCAGGTTTCTGCAGTCGACCAACTTCACTGAACACATCTTCACTGGTGTCTGCAACATCTGCTGTTCATCATCATCATCATCTTCATCAGTTCTCTGTTGTTCCTCTGCTGCGTTTTCTTTTATCTCCTCCGGTTTCACTTCAATCTTCACTGATGTCTGCAACATCTGCTGTTCATCATCATCATCATCATCACCTTCATCAGTTCTCTGTTGTTCCTCTGCTGTGTTTTCTTTTATCTCCTCCGGTTTCACTTCAATCTTCACTGGTGTCTGCAGCATCTGCTGTTCATCATCATCAGTTCTCTGTTGTTCCTCTGCTGTGTTTTCTTTTATCTCCTCCTGTTTCAATTCAAGCTTCACTAATGTTTGCGGTTCTTCTGCTGTGTTTTCTTCTTTTATCTCCTCCGGTTTCACTTCAATCTTCACTGGTGTCTGCAGCATCTGCTGTTCTCCAGCGTTACAGACAGAAGTCAGAGACTCTGTGGAGGTTTGATCACCCTGATTACTGTCACGATAATGAATGTTTAACCTGTAAACTGTCTCTCTCCATCGGTTTGGTCTTCATCACTTCTTTATTCAACTCTCTCATGATGAAAATCTGAACAAAACAACACAAACAGATCTGTAAAAAAAAAAAAACAGAAACAAAAACTACTTTTTAGGTATGAGACAAATATACACTTTTATGTTTGGTTTTGTTTTACATAAAGCAGGAATATTGTTGGATATTAGCATATAACATGCTTTATTTAACATATAATCATTGAACGCCTTTAAAATCTGCTTCTTGATTTAACGAGCTCATATATCAGATATTAAACATGATATTCTCAGATTTCTGCTCGTTTCTCCTGAAACTGAATATTTTAAAGCGTCTGTCAAAAAACCGCCACATAAAAACGATAATAAGATTATTTTACGATCATTAGAACAAAGACAGAAAAATACAAACATATGAAAATTAATATAAACTCACGAATTATGTTGAACACGCTGAACATTTACCGACTGAGAGCGCAAATTCTTCTTTCTTCTTCTTCTTCTTCTTCTTCTTCTTCTTAAATGGCGGTTTTCCGCCTCTTTTTCTTCTTCTTTGTCGTTTTATTGCGGTTCGCAAACCAACCTATGTTGCATTCCCGCCACCAACTGGGTTGGAGTGTGGAGTAGCGAACTTATACTAAATAATAAAGAGGGGGAGGGGGGAAAGAAAAAAAACAGAAATCCTATTTATTACTTGTATTCATTAAAATATGCTAATACCATATGAACAGTTATTCCATCTTTTTAAGCAATCTTTTCATTGCGATTTGTGCTCTATCCTTTAAATCCATTTCTCAACGAATCTCAATCTTTATCATAAACTCTACATTGAATTAGGATGTGTTTAACAGTTTCTGGATGATCACACTTGATACATCTTCCATTCTCATGTTTACCTACTTTAAATTGAGATTGGTTTAATTGTGAATGTCCAATTCTAAGTCTAGTTATAATAGTATATTTTCTTCCATTACCACAGCTGTTTCTTTGAACTCCCACCTTCATTTGTATATTATATATATACCTCCATTTTCCTTCCTTATCCCATTGTGTAAGGCCTTCTTAGCTATCTTGTTTACCTCCTGGATTCCTCTCACCCCTACATGAGCAGGAACCCAAATATACTACTTGACATTTGTTTGTACATCATTTGAAGCATTTTCTACAAAATTCCTGCCTAGCTTTTGATTTTTGATTAAGTCAGGCGTTTTCAAATTGGGTGAAAGTGAGCCTCCCCCTAGATAACCCCCAACACCTTCACACAACCACTATTATTATTGGTACTACTAGGTACTACTCAATTTATTTAATCAATATACATTATTTTTACCATTTTTAATTCGGTTTCATTTTGAAATAGGTTAAAAACATTTTAAACACGTTTGTCTTTTTAAAACATATTGTGAACACATACTTTACAACACATTTTTACCACATTCAAGCAATTGTGAAACAGAACTGAACAGGGTCGTCCACAGTCAAAAAACTATACGAGGTATTCTCAACAGCCCTGTAACCAAAGAGCCAACAAAATCAGACATAGAACGAGCTCTATTATGTGATCACTGAACAGAAAACCCTCAACGGTCAAATAACTAAACTGGAAACCTGTTCATTAACAGCCACAGGCTTCTAACGTTATCTCAATTAAATAAGAGCTATTTTGAGGCTGACTTTTGAACAATGAGGCTGACTTTTTGATGTGCACAGGTGATCGATGCAGGGCTGCACAGTAGAAAGGAATAAACGTAGTGTTAGAAAGGCAATATGTGAGGCGGCGTGAACTATCATGAATATGGATGTATTTCACACCTGACGAGACAAAAGACCCTCTCCTGTGGGCCTATCAATGAGGGATAGAGAATGAATGTGAGGAGACTTAATGATCAAAATCAAGTTTTAAGTTAAAAGTAATCTGACTATACATTTTCTTTACATAAAGACTTTACTTAATTTTAGACCTACACTACCGTTTAAAAGAAGTCTCTTCTGCTCACTAAGACTGCATTAATTTGATCCAAAATACAGTTAAAACAGTGATATCGTGAACTCTTTTTACAATTTAAAAGAACAGTTTTCTATTTGAATATATTGTAAAATGCAGTTTGTGATCAAAGCTGAATTTTCAGCATCATTACTGCAGTCTTCAGTGTTTGCAGTCATGATCCTTCAGAAATGATAATAATATGCTGATTTCCTAATATGGGCATATTTAAAGTTTATTTTACTCATTTACAGCTGAACTCATATTTGCAAGCACAAGCTTTGTTGATGATAACAAGGAAGCATAAACATTAGATAAAATATAATCTAAACATTCATATTATTTTTATATCATATTTATATCACACAGCATACAATTTAAATACCTTCTTTAGCCGAAACAACATTTACATGTAACTAAAACTTGCTTATTAGGACATATTTCAAATGTCAATACTCTGAATCCTGGCTGGCAAGTCTGGAAACAGTCCCACTAGTAAAATATGAACATGTTTATATAAATTATCATGTCAACTAATGAAAACTAAATGACTCACTCGTCCAAAATTGTATCCTCGGCTGGATCAAGTCGCTCTTCAAAATACAAATGTTCATCGGAGTCCCGCTCTTCTTCTGAGGAAAATTGTAACTCTTTGTCACTATTTAGGAGTTTTCTCTCTTGTGTATCGTGCTGTCTTTCAAACACAAAGAAAAATGAACAAACTTGTTGTTTTTAAGACAAAGTCGGGGGCGTGTACCATTTGCATTGATTGTCTCAGCACATTAGCATATGAATAGCGAGCTCTGCTGGTGGGTGTGATCACATTAGAGATAATTAGCCAGGAGAAACTGTGCATTGCTTTGTTTCATACAGATTACACTGCAGGAGAATAATTGTTTTAATTTTTAATTGTTTTAATTAAAAGTAGACATTTTAAGCTTTCTTTAGACATATGTTTCATGTTTGTGTGATAAATATTCACAGAGTTTCACTTCATTTTTGTGACGTGTTTCTGAAATATGCTTGTGAACACAGAGACTGCTGACAGCTCACCCTTTTTATTTTCTTTACTTTACAAAAGCACAAGGTTTTGTTGTAATTGTGAGTGTAAACAAATAAAAGTAGACCCTTTATAGTCTCTTATAGTGTATCTTCACATGTGTCTTCTGCTTCTCTAGGTTTGTATATATTCAATTTAACTGCATCATCAACCCCCCTGATATATAAATTGCACCTTATCTAAAAAGGGCAATACAGACTTCAATATGTGTCGTTTGATTATTTTCTGCAGGCTTTTTATCACAAGGGATGTTAGTGCTATAGGTCTGAAATAATTCGGATTCAGGGGTATAGGATGGGTTAAAATTGGGATTTCCAAAGTAAAGGCACTGTATGCTGATCTAAGGACGCCTGGAATATGGGTAACAGCTAAATGTTCTGCACAATATATGAGCACACTCCCACTAATATTCTCAAGTTCTGGACTTTTAGGTACCTTGCACGTCTTGAAAACCTTACAGACATCTCTCTCATTAACAGTTATAAACCTGATGCTGATTCACCCCCTCCCTCATCAAAGATGACTTTGTTTCTCGGATAGCTTCCCTATTGTCAAATTCAAAAGGGCAAAGTAAGATTTCAGTTCTTCAACCATAGTTGGACTACTGTCCAGATATGTTTTACCTTGGCCCGTGTGGGGAGCATTTACCATTGCTTTTATTTCTCATCCATTTGGTACCAATTCAAAAGCATTGAGGTGATCTGATATGCAGAGCTTAAGCCAAACAGCATTCAGGATATTTTACTGCCAACCAGTATTTTGAACTGTGAATGTTGAGATGTTTGTAACTCCACCATATACATTTCCAACATCCCAACCCCCTCTCCAACACACACACACACAATTGAATGCTAATTTGGGCAGGCCACAGCTTTTGTTTTGGCTAATGGCCTTGATCTGCTGCTACTGCAGCTGTACTTTTACATTTATGCATTTGGCAGATGCTTTTATCCAAAGGGATTTACAGAGCCTTTATTACAGGGACAATCCCCCCGAAGCAACCTGGATTAAGTGTCTTGCTCAAGGACACAATGGTGGTGGCTGTGGGGATCGAACCAGCAACCTTCTGCTTACCAGTTATGTGCTTTAGCCCACTAAGCCACCACCACTCCTCTTTTATTTTGTTGTAACTATATAACAGATTTGCACTGGGTATGTGTATGTGTGTATGTATTTAGGAGTGTGACTGCATGTGGATGTAACGTATATGTATGATTATTATTATTATTATTATTATTATTATTATTATTATTATCACCTATGTCTTGCTGCTGTTTTTGTATAGTTTGTTTGTATTGTTGTACACTGGAAGCTCCTTTCACTAAGACAAAATTCCTTGTATGTGTAAGCACAGTTGGCAATAAAGTTGATTCTGACTTTAGGAGGAGCACCCAAACATTGACCCCCCTCACCATTCTAAACAGCACTGAGGCAGCAGTGGAGTCATTCCGGTTCCTGGGCACTACCATCTCACAGGACCTGAAGTGCGAGACACACATTGACTCCACACGGCACATGGTGTATAAGTGTCGTTGTTTTGTGTGTGTAGTTTACAATAAAGACATGAGAGAGGCTGCATTTTTACCATTTATTGAACTTGAAAAACAACTGTAAAAAAGGAGGCGGAACGTTAAATTGTTCTCACGTTTCAACATTCCAAACACACCTTTGGTGACTTCTTGGAGCATGCGCCACAGACAAATCGCTTACATGCCTGGCAGATCTCAAGAGTTTTGTTCCCTGAACATCTGCCGACTTGACATTGTCTCCTTTTGGCAGGCGGGAAAGAGGTTAGAGGAATAAGTCGCTTCTGCGCTACTACACCCACTGCCTTTGCCATTTTTTGATGTGCACAAAGCTCCTTTACCAGCTCAAGAATAAATTGCTTTCTGCTGATGGTTACGTTCATGCACTGTTTGTACAGAATGTGTGCATTAATTGCAGCCAGGTTCAAGACGTTGTAAAACACAGCTATAGGCCAGCGACGGGATCCACTCTTTACCGAGTACTGTCGTGTCATCTGGTCCATTACATCAACGCCAACTTTAGTGCTATTATAGTGGGAAACTGTATTGGGCAGTTTCTTTGCGCCATTATCAGTTGAAACTGTCTGATGCATTGTACTCAGGATGCATACATTTTTCTTTGGCTTTGCCTGGTAGATAGTGAGTGTGACTTTTCCAGCCCTCATTACCTTGGTGGAAAATCTTTCAGACTGTGCATGTGTACTTCGGGGCATCTCTCGTCTGATTTTATTCATTGTGCCAACAATGGTGGTTTTGTTCACCAAAAGATTGTTTGCCAGTTGCAATGAGGTGAAGACATTGCCTGTCGTTACATTTCTTCCCTTTCCCAGGAAAGGCTCGACCAGACGTATGACAACATTGTCAGATAACCGCTGATCAGCCGGCCTACTGTCGTCTTTCCCTAGATAGGGATGTGCGTTCAGCATGTATTTTGTTTCAACATCAGCGGCCACCCAGAATTTTATGCCAAATTTGTCCGGTTTATTGGCCATGTACTGCGTGAAACGACAGCGCCTTGGTAGGGAAGAGTTGTTCATCAACTGTTATGTTCTCACCGGTGTGTATGAAGCAATGCTGTTTTTCACAAATTTGTCAAATATCTCAGATATCATGGCAAATCTATCTGTCACAAGGCGGGCAGCTCTCGTGCTCTTGTCATCAAACCGCAGATAGCGCATGATATCTCTGAATTTCTGTCGAGACATTGTCTCTTTGAAAAAGAGTGTCCAAATTCCTTAGACCAAAAGTCATCCAATCTCATGCTTTTGCTTCCCACAACACCCCTCAAATAAACGAGACCAACAAATGCTTTTAGTTCATCATCTGTCAGTTTGAACTTTTCAGCATTATTCCGCCCAGCTTCCGCATCAGTGTACTTTTGTATATTTTGCCACATTTCTGAGTCAATCAAACACAGTAAGCTGCTCAATGGACTTGTAATTTTGCCCTTGGCATAAGAAGTTGGCCCTCGGGGTTCTCTCATCATATTGGCCTCTTGGGCTCTACCCCGAGGGTTGCCAAGATTTTGTTCAACCCATACTGTGCCATCTCTTGCAACCTCTTGGAATGAGTCCCCAGCACACTCAATTTCAGAGTCTGATTCTGAATCTGAATCAGATTCAATATCAACGCCACCTCCATCGTCCCTCTCCTCCTCTCCATTGAACACCTCACATTCCTCGCCCTCCGATTCCATCTCATTAATATTTTGTAGCAAGTCCAATGCTTGCTGTGCCGACATACGCAATATGAAACTCTTTCCACACTGAGTGCAGCTGTTAGGATTTTTGGCTGATCTTCTTGGATTCATTTTTGGTGAGAAATTATTTTCAGTCTTTAAGTCATGATGTTCCTGATCCTGAAGTTTCTCCTCCACTTTATTCAGCTCTTGACATTCCGTTCTCCCTTTCATCGGCTCTACAATGAACACAGTAAATTGACAAATCAATTCAAGAGGGACAATTGTGCAAAAAAAAAAAAAATCAAACTGAACCATTTTTTTGTCAGAGCACAACAAATGTCCATCACTGATGTGTGATTTTGCTAGGCAAACAGTATTTATTTATACTGTCAATTATGGCTGATAACTGTATTTCATGATTATAGTCATCAGGGCTTGACATTAACACCTGTCAAATACTGGTGGAAATCAGCGGTGGCGGGTAACTCTGTTACTCTTAATGGTCACTTGGCAGGTGAAGTTTTCCGGGTTTTTACTGCATTTAAAATTCTGTGAAAGTTAAACCATAGCGAAAGCAATTATAATTGTATTCATCTCATTCAGCACTTTATAAGCACTAAATATTCCACTCATGTCAGAGATTATTTAGCGGAGATGGGCCACTTCTGTTAAAATGAATGGGAGAAATTGAAATGCTCAAACAGAAGCTCTGAGCGCCCAACAGTCAATGGATGTAGAAAGGAAGTCCTGCCTTACAGTTAAAAGAGCCAATCAACGCTTAGATAGACATCACCTGTCAATCAACTCTAAAACGTGCATGCGCATCAGCTGTACAAGACGAGAAAATTAGCGTTTTTTTTACGTAAAATGAGGTAAAGAATCACAATCTATGATTCCAGTATTGTCAGATTTTATTGTTGATTTGAAATGTTTTTTTATTGTAATCTTGACCAACCGTTTTTGAGATTTCTGTCTATCTCCATTCAAGTAGACAGGAGCTGACCTGGCATGACTGGAAATAGTCTCCCGGGAGCATTCCAAAGATGGCCGACAGTGGACTGACTTGCTAGAAAGACTTTGTTCATATCAGACTAGGGCTGCACGATATTGGAAAAAACTGACATTGCGATATTTTGTTTTTCTGCGATATGAAAAAATACAGATTGACTTTGCCAGATGACATGAATAGCTATATTTGAGAAGAATTAATTATTCTAGAATGATTGGGGTGATTTTGTAGGGAACTGCATCTTCATGGAAAAGAAACTGAAAATGACTTTTTACTTTTTGACTTATTTTGGGTAGATTATTTTATTATAATAATTAATACACTGTTTAATTCACCATGGTTCCATTGTATTCATGCAATACTCCTCTATCAATTCAACCTAAAGTCAATGATCTAACATGTTATGATATTAATAATGCATGTTGCTTACCCTAAAATAAAGGGGCTCATTTGTGATTGAAGTGTGGTGTCTAGAAGGGATTCGGGAGATTACAGGAGGCTTTATCTCTGTACTCCAACCAGGTTAAAACAGAGCATTACACCAAGGAAGTTTCATTATCACAATAGGGCATTAATGTGAATGACAAAATAAGTAATTTAACATTTTATTATATTACAAATTAGATTACAAACCTCTTTTTTTTTAAAAAGAAATGTAAACAATAAATATCTTTCAATTTAAAACCTTTGGGGAAAACAGTGCAGCTACACACCAACCCTGAGTGGTTTACAAAAATACAACAAAAAATAAAATGTTTCTAAAAGAAATAACTTAAAAAAATAGTTGCCTGATTTTATTACATACCGCTTGTCAAGCGACCGGATCATGTTTTTATAACCCTCTTTGGTAAACGTGTTAATTGGTACCATGTCTTTCGCAAGGTGAAATGCTACTGAATCTTTGATTTTTCTCTGCCGTTTGGAAACTTTCTCGTATGGTGTTACACTGGCAAAGGCATCTGAAATTGTTTTTTTTTGCTTTGGACGGCATTTAGATCTGGCTTTGCACTCGACATACAAAGATTTGTGGTACTGACTTAAATGATCAAACAAATTGGTCGTGTTTCCTCGTGTTGTGGCAACAATTACAAGACAATCTCGACAAAGTACCTGTTTTTGGTCAACATCATCCTGTCGGTAGACAAAATATTTCCATATAACTGACAATGCATTTCATTTTGTAAGGAAATCCTCCATTTCTTTTGGCGCAAGCAGAGCCTTCACGTCAACAACGTGCAGCAATTAATTTTTTTATTTTTTATTATAATAAACTCTGTATATCTATGAACCCATAAATCGGAGTAAATTATGTAATATCATACAGATATAATGCTACATTTCCTATTGGAAAAAAATATTGTAGACTATATGTTTACCTTACTACATCGCACGTTCTGCGATGTGACTATTGCGGATGGGCACATCGCGATGTCGATGCTGAAACGATATATTGTGCAGCCCTATATCAAACATGCATCTGCGAGGGCGAATGAAGCTGGGTTCACAAACTAGCACGCCAACCAGCATGCTCTAGAGATAGGATAGCCAGAGTTCTGGCATACTGCAGAGAGAAACGCTCGATATTGCAGCGGAAACCACTAAACTTATCCGACTCATTAGACTTCTACAGAGAATGTTCAACTTTAAAGCACAACAGAAGTCAGTCATCTCAAACAGCTAGACAGACTTGCCATTATAAACAGCACTGATGAGGTACAGAGACAAACATCAACTACAAACTGATCAGTGATTCATATTAGGGTAAATATATACAATAGACTAGAAACTTTAGATATTAGGATGAGAGATCAGTTTAATGAGTTGTGCTTTTATTGGAAATGTTGGCTTTTGATGTTTTTAATTTCTCCTACAATCAGAATTTACGCAGGAGCTTGGTCCATGCTCATGGAGATGGCGATGAAGAAGGCTTTGAAGTTTAATTTGTAAAAAATACCACAGGTTAGACCATGCTTGGCTCATCATGTAATAGGTCGGTGTAACTATTCTATAAAACAAACCGTAACATTTTGTGAAGAAAAAACAGTGGCCTAAAGACATTTAAAATATAATATAGCTGCAAGCAGTGATTACAGGGCCAGACAGACCAAATTCTGGTCATTTATAGATCAGAGTGTCCTCTATCATTGTGCAAACTTTCACAACGTTCCTCCAAAGGGGTTTATGAACTGCCTTATGAGATGTCTGACACTCACCAGTGTTTCAAAGCTTTTGTGGTGTG
Source organism: Xyrauchen texanus (assembly GCF_025860055.1). Classification (NCBI taxonomy): domain Eukaryota; kingdom Metazoa; phylum Chordata; class Actinopteri; order Cypriniformes; family Catostomidae; genus Xyrauchen; species Xyrauchen texanus. The sequence continues at coordinate 3,618,725 of NC_068306.1, read as the reverse complement.
CGCACTAGAGTTGGGTGATAAAATGGTATCAATATTTGTAGAGAAAAAACATCTCAATATAGATGATAAACTTATGAGTGCTTTGATATATATTGTATAGCTACCCAGGGTTTGAAATGAGCATCCGACAAAAGGCGGGTATTTCACTATGGCATGCGATCTGTAAAGATGTCTCGAAGTGACATGGAATGCCTTTAAACGTTCAGACGTGCACATGAAGAAACACACCTGATTATTTTGCAGAACAGGCAAAAGGCAAGCCGAACATGACGTTAAAGAATGCAACATACCTGAAGAAATGCCATCATCATTATCTTCATATCTCTGTTGTTCCTCTGTTGTGGGTTCTCTTCTCATCTTCATCAGGTTCCTGCAGTCCACGAGCTTCACTGAACACATCTTCACTGATGTCTCCAGCATCTGCTGTTCATCATCTTCATCAATCCATTGTTCCTCTGTTGTGATTTCTTTTATCTCCTCTTGCTTGACTTTAATCTTCACTGAACACATCTTCACCTGTTCATCATCATCATCTTCATCTCTCTGTTGTTCCTCTGTTGTGCTAGCTTCTTTTATCTCCTCCTCCTTCACTTCAATCTTCACTGGTGTCTGCAGCATCTGCTGTTCTCCAGCGTTACAGACAGAAGTCAGAGACTCTGTGGAGGTTTGATCACCCTGATTACTGTCACACACACTCTCCTGAGCATCAGTAGAACAGAGTAAAGTGAGCTGTGAGTCCTGTGTGTCTCTGGATCTCTGTTCAGAGAGTTTGTCCAGCAGCTGCTGTGGTGTGGACTGATCTCTGCCGCTCCACACTGAATCCTGACATTCTGTGGAGGTCCCATCAGTCACACACACTGAAGATTGACAGGAAACCTTTTCCAGCTCCTGACAAACACAACACAATCACATCTGTACCGTTCATCATCACAGAGTCACAGTCATATCACATCATTTGAAACTTACTTACAATCTCAACTTTAAAAGTTCATTAAAATCTAACAAGACTGCTCTGGAAAAGACAAATAGACACAGTGGTTCAGTTTAAGGATGAAATGAATGTTTAACCTGTAAACTGTCTCTCTCCATCAGTTTTGTCTTCATCAGATCTGTAAAACAAAACAAGACAAAAAAAAACCCTCTTTCAGATATGAGACAAATATTCACGTGTGCTTTGTGTTTGGCTTTATTTAACATAATCATTGAACGCCTTTAAAATCTGCTTCTTGATTTAACGAGCTCATATATCAGATATTAAACATGATATTCTCAGATTTCTGATTGTTTCTCCTGAAACTGAATATTTTAAAGCGTCTGTCACAAAACCGCCACATAAAACGATGATAAGATTATTTTACGATCATTAGAACAAAGACAGAAAAATACAAACATATGAAAACTAATATAAACTCACAGATTAAGCAAAACACGTTGAACATTTACCGACTGAGAACGCAAATTCTTATTTCTTCTTCTTGTTTAATGGCGGGTCTCAAAACAACTAATGGCGCTTTCCCGCCTCACACTGGACTGGAGTGTGAATGTGTAATATTCTTCTTCTTCTTCGGTTTTATGGCGGTGGTACCAACATTAAGGTGCATTATCGACACCTACTGTGTTGGAGTGTGGACCAGAGTTTACCCATTTCGTAAAAAGATCTCTTAATTAACTCTTAAAATAAAAGCTTTATTTCTTCCACTCCCTCCTAAGTTCCCTTTCCATTATTTCTGGTTCATTGAAATACTTTTGGCAGACACAAATAACACGTTCTACTGACTCCTCTATTCCACAATGCTAATGTGTAATATTGATCAATTCTGCTGATTTTGAGAGCTGTTTTTATCTAGACTATGTTCTACATTGTGTAGCATTCATGTAAATACAGATAGTTTCACAAGTTCAGTTTTATATTTGAATTTATTAAAGGTATTGTTACAATTGCCATAATCAAATTATTTTCATTATTAATAAAAAAGGCTCCTGTTTGGTTAACACCATTGACAAACTATTATATTATTTAAAATTTCCTGTTTAAAAGGCATTTTAGTTTCTTATATACCCATGGTTTGTTATTTTAGAAAATCTTGCATGTCCTAGATGGTACCACTGAGTCGAAACAAAAATGGATATCTGAAATAACAGGAGTATGCTCATTTATCCACCTCCCGAACCCCCCAATCAATACTGTCAAAACACCGTTGTAAACAAGTAATGCTGTCGTTGATCCAAACTTATACTGTTTTGACTTTCGGTTTCTCTCTCTCTAGAATCCTGCAATGTTGGTCGAAAATAAATAACTCTATGATCAGATGCACCCAGAGGTGGCTTTGGGATGGCAGAAAAAGTGTTTTTTGACAGTATCATAACACCCCCGATGTTTATATTTTTTATATTTAGTAATATCTGCTTTTGGGTCAATGTATACAACAGTGAAGAATAGTTGTTGGAAGTCAAGTCAACCTTTATTTACAGAGCACATTTAAAAACAACAGAAGTTGACCCAAAGTGCTTTACACATCAATCACAATTCTCTCGGCAAGTAGAAAGGCCATAGAGACACTGAAATTAGTTCAATGTCCGAAGTGCAAACTTACCGTGACCGTTCTACACCACTGGTGCCTGACGAGGAGACAAACGCCATGGCTGTGATGTTTCCACATAGCTGCAATGTTACGGCCCATCATAAAGATAGTAAATACATCGAGTTCTACCTTGAAGTTTGGAACACTTTCATCCAGCCAGGACTCAGTGATCGGCAGCAAGCAAGCCGTACGATACTCATGCTGGAAGTGGTGTGAGTGGTGGTGGCTAAAGCACATAACTGGTAATCAGAAGGTTGCTGGTTCGAGCCCTACAGTCACCAGTGTGATGCTTAATGCTTCTGGTTTGATTCACACAGTCACCATCATTGTGTCCTTGAGCAAGGCACTTAATTCCAGGTTGCTCTGGGCGATTTTCCCTGTAATACATTTACTGTAAGTCACTTTGGATAAAAGCGTCTGCCAAATGCATAAAAAAAAAATGGAAGTACAAGTTGCTGGTAAGCTCTTCCATTTTTCCTCTTCGTGATTGGGCATTTATCAATAATATAGTTGGCAGTGGTAGCTTATTTTTTGATGCATTATTTTGGGAACACATGGAAATTTATTAGGATTTATTATTCATTTGCTATCGGAATTATCCTACTTCCCACTTCTGAAGTGGTAATTAGGAGTATGTTGTGTTCATGTGCTTTGTTGTCGGAAAGAACAGAAAACCTGAATGATGCCAGGTTTGTTCATACATATTTCTTGAGGACATTTTATTTTGACACCATAATACATATCACTCAGTTAGCTGGCTGACGATAATAAAATTTTGGTCAAATGCAAGCTATTTTCGCAGTGTAAAAAGGTACAACCCGCATAGAATGGTTGCTGATATACATAAATTAATTTGACCAAAACGGCAAGCATTAACAATTAGCTATATTTAGAAAAATAAACAAATCCTGTCATTCACTACAGAAACTGTACCTTCCGCCATGTTGAAAATGTAGGACTCCTCCCATCACGGAAACTCTGGTATCAATATGATAGTCATAATTACTATTTGAGGGATTATTCATGAGCAAATTTTGAGTGGGGAACTCATATTTACGTTAATTCAGATAGCACGTAGTCTACTATCTTTTAGGTAAGACCCCAAATACAGTTAATCACACAAACTGTAATGAAGCCTCTGTTCTACTTTTACACATCTTTTTCAGGTATATCCTTATCATAAGGACAAGACAAACTTTACCATGAATTTGAACACATCACAACCCCTTAATATGGTAATGTTGATTTTAGTTTTTACAATAATAATAATATTTAACACATATTACTTCATTATTGAAAACATCTTGATTACAACAATGTATTATTTAATCAATCACTAGTTGAGTTTTATACAAAGCATTATTTTGTCACCTCTGTTTTCCACTTTGTACAACATTAAAAACGCATAATTTAAACACATTTAAATTAACAGATGGTACAATGGGGAGGGTAGGTGTTGGCTACAGTGTGGGAATATCATAGTACATGACCAAACATATGCTATAAACATATCCTGTACAACAGCCAGAGGGAGGAAGAGGAAGCATAGGTCAAAGGTGTCAAACACCTGTTAGGTCATAAATCATAGGGTCATAAATCATATTCTGTCATTCGGTACATAATATTTACTACTACTGATGTCCGAATCTGAGTGTGAGTGTTCCAACTTCCCAGTGAACCCTGCAGCATTGGTCTGGTTTCAGACTACTCATGGTTCTGTCATACCCCGGTGCATTTTCTTACTGTCATCACTCAGACCACCTCCTACAGGTAGTGTCGGGTTCGGTACCATTGTCCGCTGCCGTAGCTTTTTTGAATACTTCACATTGCCAACTTTTCATGCACTTACACTGCCAGTGTGAAAGCCCCCCAATTAACATCTGGTAAACATCTTTAAAAGATCAGAAATGAAAACATTATTTTTTGTAAATATTTTTATTATATTTTCTTGAACACTTACAAAACAATGTAAATCACATGTCTGTAACAACGCATATGTATAATGTACAAAAACAAAACAAAAAAACAAACAAACACTGGGGCTCATATTACATGAAAAGTGCAATAGAACAAATCAACATTGGATAACACAATGTGTACTTTGGGAGTCAGAGTTAACCACACACATAAGCAATAAAGTAGGGTTAATATAGTGCATATTAAAATATGTTTTCATATGAATATTATAGCATTTTGTTCCTCCTCTATTGTATTGTTAATATCCCCATGTTCAATAAATAATGTCTGTTAAGGAGGTGCCATGGGCCAGTGCCCACGAGTATGCCACACTTCTTTGTAGAGTGTGCTCGAACCCACAAGGCACAGACTGGGTGTGATAGGCTAGGGAAATAGCTTCAATGACCCAGTGAACTAACCTCTGTTTGGAGACGCGTTCCCTTTCCGCCGTCCGCCAAAGCAGACAAAGAGCTGCTCAGAACATCTAAAGCTCTGCGTGCGGTTCAAATAGATACGCAAAGCACGTACTGGACACAGCAATGAAAGGGTTGGGTCTGTCTCCTCCAGGGGCAGCGGTTGGAGGTTCATGACCTGATCACTGAAGGGGGTCATAGGAACCTTAGGCACGTACTGTAGCCCGGTCGCAGCCTCAGGATAACCTGAGAATGTGCCGGACCGAACTCCAGGCAGGTGTCGCTGACAGAGAACGCTTACTGGTCCCTGACCCTCTTGATGGAGGCTAACGCGATAAGGAGGGCCGTCTTCAGGGAGAGGGCCTTGAGCTCAACTGAATCAAACGGCTTGAAGCGGGGGTCTCTGAATGCCCGAGAGGACTACTGAGAGATCTACTGCGTCGTGGTGGGCTGCAACACCTTCTAGGTGGAGGGGGACAGCCTCTTCTGCAGGAATGAAAGCACTGACCGAACTGTGCACCTCTTTGGGTCTTCGGCTCGGAAAGAACACCAATTCGAACAAGCGCCACTTTAGGGCATAAAGTTGCATGGTGGAGGGAGCTCTGGGTTGGTTGATCGTGTCTACGACTGCAGGTGGTAGATCCATTAGATCTTCCGCGTCCCATCCAGGGGCCAGACGTGGAGGTTCCAGAGGTCTGGGTGTGGGTGCCAGGGATGTGAGTGGCGCGCAGCGACTTGAGTCACGGCTGGCTCCAAAGGAGGAGATGGCGGGCGAGTTGTGACATATGACGAGAGCGCATGCCGCCTTGGTGTTTTATGTACACTACCGTCCCGGTGCTGTCTGAACGGATCAAGACGTGTTTGTCCTGGATTAGTGGGAAAAACCTCCGTAGGGCAAGAAATACAGCCAGCAACTCTAGACAGTTGATGTGCCAACGCAACCAGGGTCCTGTCCAGGAGCCAGCAGCAGCGTGCCCTTTGCACACGGCACCCCAACTCTGTTAAGAGGCGTCTGTGGTGACCACGACACGTCTGGACACCTACTGCAAGGGGACTCCAGTCCGCAGGAAGAAGATGTCTGTCTAAGGGTTGAAAGTCTGACGGCAAGAAGGGTCCGCAGTGATTGTCACACGGTATGTGCCGTGGCGCCATGCCCATCTTGGGACTCGAGTCTGTAGCCAGTGCTGAAGCAGTTTCATATGCATCAACCAGAGCGGCGCGGCCTTGGCTGAGGATGCCATATGCCCCAGGAGCTTCTGGAATTGTTTTAGAGAACACCGTTGTGACGGGCTCAAAGAGAGCGAGGCACCTGAGCACTGACTGAGCGTGCTCGTTGGTGAGGCGTGCTGTCATTGAGACTGAGTCAACTCCATGCCACGAAAAGAGATGCTCTGAACTGGGGCAAGCATGCCCTTTTTCCAATTGACCTGAAGCCCTAGTCGGCTGAGGTGCCTGAGCACCTGGTCCCTGTGAGCGCATAGTAACTCTTGAGAGTGGGCCAGGATGAGCCAGTCATCGAGGTAGTTGAGTATGCGGATGCCCACCTCCCTTAGAAGGCAAGATCTACCTCTGCAATCTTCGTGAAGACACGAGGGGACAGGGACAGGCCGAAGGGGAGTACCTTGTACTGATACGCCTGGCCGTCGAATGTGAACCGTAAGAAGGGTCGGTGTCAAGGCAAGATGGAGACGTGGAAGTACGCGTCGTTCAGGTCTACCGCCGCCAACCAATCTAGCTGTCGAACGCAGGTAAGAATCTGTTTCTGCGTGAGCATTTTGAACGGGAGTCTGTACAAAGCCCGGTTGAGAACTTGCAGGTCCAAGTTTGGTTGCAAACCGCCGCCTTTCTTTGGTACGATGAAGTAAGTGCTGTAGAATCCCGTCTCCATCTTGGCTGGAGGGACCGTTAACTTCTGGGAAAATCTTAATGCTATCAGTTATGTCGGGGAAGGTGGTCTTTCCCGGTCCTATTCTTTCAAGGGGAAAAGACCCTGCGGAGGCCACATCCTGCCCAATCTAAGGGGAGGTAACATGTGGCAAATACACCACAAGGGTTGTGAAGCTGTATGTGGAAATGGCACGGTGGTAGGTCCAGCCTAATGAGGGGGGACTCTACAAGCTCGGCGACCGGGGCAGCGGGGCTGCCCAGGGGAAACGCGGGTCCGCCGACAGGGGGACCGTACCGTGGGAAATACATCACAGGGAGTTTGCCTGAGAAGGGAACTAAGCCTGTGGAGCCCGACCCCAGTACAGAGAGACTGTGACTCGCAGTGGGTCTGGATGCGAATTGCTCCGCTGAATTTGCAGGCCAGAAAGCTAGGGAGGAGAACATCCAGCAGCGAAGCGAAGTGGCTAACCTGGGATAGAAGGCGCACTGGATCAACTTGGTGAACGGCGCTGTGTGCAAGCGGAACACCCGATCGGTTGTGCCGCGTTACCGAGTTCTTATTAAACTAAATAACCAAACTTCCCAGAGGATTAAAAATGTACATTTCCCCACACATAATTTTAGATTAAGTCTAACAATAAAAAGGAAATATTCAATTAAAAGATGAGCATATTTGTCCAATTGATTTTAGTCCTTCGCTTGCACAGATTTGCAAACATTCTTAATCATAAATGCCTGAAAGACATCTGCTTAATGTCTTACTGATAACCAATAGGAAACATCTAACAGACTTATTGCGGACGAACAAACACCTAAAAAAAAATGTCTTCCAGATGTAAACACACATATATATTAGATATCAAGGTGATGTACATGTGATATCAGTGTCTTTTGAGTTTATCTGAATTTCCAGCTTTTTAATTGATCTTGTTGGACCTGAAAACCATTTTTGCTAACTGTGATTACTTGGGCAATGCTTTTTTATATGTTTCCACAGAGCACTTGCTGCTCTGAAACTCTTTCCACAGAGTGAACACTTGTAAGGTTTTTCTCCAGTATGAATTCTCTCATGAATTTTCAGGTTTTGTGACTTAGTGAAACTCTTTCCACAGTGTGAGCACTTGTAAGGTTTTTCTCCAGTATGGTTTCTCTCATGTGTTTTCAAGCTTTGTAACACTGTGAAACTCTTACCACAGAGCGAGCACTTGTAAGGTTTTTCTCCAGTATGAATTCTCTCGTGATTTTTTAGGTATTGTGACTGAGTGAATCTCTTTTCACAGTGTGAGCACTTGTAAGGTTTTTCTCCAGTATGGTTTCTCTCATGTGTTTTCAAGCTTTGTAACACAGTGAAACTCTTTCCACAGAGTGAGCACTTGTGAGGTTTTTCTCCAGTATGAATTCTCTCATGATTTTTCAGGTATTGCGACTTAGTGAAACTCTTTCCACAGTGTGAGCACTTGTAAGGTTTCTCTCCAGTATGAATTCTCTTGTGTGATTTGAAGCTTTGTAACACAGTGAAACTCTTTCCACAGTGTGAACACTTGTAAGGTTTTTCTCCAGTATGAATTCTCTTGTGTGTTTTCAAGCTTTGTAACACAGTGAAACTCTTTCCACAGTGTGAACACTTGTAAGGTTTTTCTCCAGTATAAATTCTCTCATGTGTTTTCAAATGATTTGACTGATTGAAACTCTTTCCACAGAGTGAGCACATATAAGGTTTTTCTCCAGTATGGATTCTCTCATGTGTTTTCAAGCTTTGTAATACAGTGAAACTCTTTCCACAGTGTGAACACTTGTAAGGTTTTTCTCCAGTATGAATTCTTTTGTGTGTTTTCAGATGATTTGACTGATTGAAACTCTTTCCACAGTGTGAACATTTGTAAGGGTTTTCTCCAGTATGGTTTCTCTCATGTGTTTTCAAATGATTTGACTGAGAGAAACTCTTTCCACAGTGTGAGCACTTGTATGATTTCTCTGCAGTATGAATTATTTGGTGCTGTTTCAAGTTGCAAGCTTTAGTAAAGATCTTCCCACATTCAAAGCATATATGAGTACCCACACCATTATGTATTGTCTGGTGCCCTTTTAAACTTGACAGGTGTGCAAAACTCTTTCCACAAAAATAACAATTGTAAGGCTTCTCATTTGTGTGCACTTTCAGATGTTGTTTTAGGTACGATGCCAAAACAAATGTTTTACCACATTTATCACATTCAAATGGTCTTACTCCAGAGTGAGAGTGGAGATGATCCTTGAAAGAGTATACATATGCAAAACTCTTTCCACACTGATGGCACGTGTAAGGCTTCTCTCCAGTATGGACTATCATGTGCATATTAAGCCAGCCTTTACATTTGAAACTCTTTCCACACTGAGAGCAGGTGAAAGTATTTTTGGCTGCTCTTCTTTGATTGTTTTCAGGTGGGAAACTCTTGTTAGTTTTTGAGCCACTCAAAGATCCTTCAATAGTTATTAAATCATGATGATTCTGATCCTGAAGTTTCTCCTCCACTTCATTCAGCTCTACAATGAACACAGTAAATTGACAAATCAATTCAAGAGTGACACATTTAAAACATCAAATTGAACACTAATTTATGGGCAGAACACAACAAATGTCCAGTATTTTTCTTGATTTATACCATAAATTCTGGCTGATAACTGCCTTTCATGTCATTTAGACTGAATGTGAACCACAATTACAGAAAGTTATACATGTCTGGAACAACATGAAGGTTGAGTACATCAGTGTTTCCTACAGCTTTCTGACTTAGCAGCAGGTGGATTCCTCAGCAGACTCCGTCCACAACTGTTTTTGTCTACTTTGTGTAGAAGCCAGTCAGCTTTAATACTTTAATACTAATTTAATATATTAATATTGATTAATAATAATTGATAATTAGGTTGGCTTTTCTACTTTTCTAAGTTTATTATTATTTTTATTCTGAGACTCAATCTAGGAACTTGTCTTAGAGCAGGGCTCTTCAACTACTTTCTTGCTGGGGACAGATTATCCAGATGAAAACTTGGCAGGGGCCAAAATGTTCCCTTACGACTCAGTACACTTGATATTGCATGCCAACTAGGGCTGGGATAAACAATTATTTTTTAAACGATTAATCTAGCGATTTATTTTTTCGATGCATCGATTAATCTAACGATTCATTTTTTCAGTCCGATTCGATTTCGATTCGATTAATCGACTTGTGACAACACCAGTAATACCGGTTTCATCGGGGGTGGGGGTGTATAAAATGTTAAAAAAAAAACATTTGCCGGGAGTTTGATTGACAATCAATCTGATCAATCAATCATAATAGCCATTTTTGTCCGACAAAGTAGTCAGGAGAGAGAAGATTAACGTCGGTGGATTTTAATTTGAATAATGGATTGTAGGCTACCATACTGACGTCTTTCCACGGTTAAAACAACAGTCCTTCTGATGTAGGCTACATTCATGTTTAGCCTATTTGATGCTATAAATTAACCAAGGAAAAGATGATCGGTTCACGAGCAGCTTTAACTGAGGCAATCTGTCACGACACATTAAAGAGCCACAAAATAGTAGGCCTATTTATGGTTTAATTTTCTTTGAATGACCAAATTTGAAAGTTGAGACTTTATTAAATGTTACCTGCTTGGTCCTGTCTGTCAGCGCGTTGTCTGTATTTTTCACGACATTCATAGCTATAAGCGCATTATTAATAGCTATAAGCGAAAACTTTAGGTGTCGACAACGTATTATAGCCTACTCCAACATCGAGTGCAAAGTGGGGAGTTGAAAAAAACTTACGGTGCTCTGTCATCTGCAGCTGCTCCCGGGTGGCGCCTCTTCAGGTGCTGGTGCATTGCCGTGGTGCTAGAATGGAAGGCCATCTCCATTTTGCAAAGACGACATATCACGGAATTGTTTCCTTTTAAATTAAAGAATTCTCATAATTCCCAGGGGAACGAGTGCATGCCGCCTTGCACTTCTGACAGTCTGAGGAGCCACTCGTGTTGCTACTATTCGCCGGCGCCGCCATCTTTGTTTTGGGTCCGACGAATTGACACGCATATTTTGCGTCGACGTATTTTTTGTCCCAGCTGTCCCAGCCCTAATGCCAACGTATACAGGAAGTTGTTCTTCCACATGACCTAGGTGAAACCTCTCTATGATAACGCCAATATTCTAATATTGGATATGATATTTGAGCCCCTCCATTTTAGGTGAGAAGCTGTCCACTTTAAAAGCAGGCGCACAACCACCATTACTCAGAATTTTCCTCAAGACAGCGATTCATCTCTCGTCTAGAAGCCCTCTACTGCTTCGCAATTGGCTACACGAGTCAGAGGGTGGAATCTTCACTGCAACGAGAAGACTCTCTGCAGTGCTCTGTCGACCATCACTCGTGGGTGAATGGGCTGCTTCAGCATCCTGATTCCCCGCAGTGCTTCGGCAGGTGTTGTGTATCCGTATAAAGCAATGTATATTGTGTGTATAAATATAAATATATTGTTGCTGTTGGGTAGAAACCTCATATCTTCCATATTTCTTAATTTTAATTTGTTTTCATAAATCAATGACAGTGTTTATTTATTTTTACAAATATTTAACGAATGAAAAGTATTAACAAGAGCTTGTGAACCTCATAGCTCCACCCCGCCTCCATCTTGAATGAAGTGCAGCACACAGCAGAGCTGTCTACCCAATTTGGAATTCCCAATGTGCTCTAAGTCCACCTGGTGGCGTAGTGACTCGCCTCAATCAGGGTGGCGGAGGACGAATCTCAGTTGCCTCTGTGTCAGCGACTGTCAATCCGCGCATCTTACCACAAGGCTTGATGAGCACTTTATTGCAGAGATGTAGCGCGTGGGGGCAAACGCTATTCAATACACGGCATCCACTCACAACTCACCACGCACCCCACTGAGAGCAGGAACCACACATTATAGTAACCACAAGGAGGTTACCCCATGTAAAATTTGCCATGGCCAATTTGGTTGCTTAGGAGACCTGGCTGGAGTCACTCAGCACGCTCTGGATTCGAACTCGTGACTCCAGGGTTGGTGTTCAGCGTCAGTACACGCTGAGCTACCCAGGCCGCCCATTATAATGTTTTCAAATTAGCACTAGCTGGTTGCAATCTCAGTTAAATCTATGCAGTGCACCTGTTTATAAAAATGTAGCTTTGATGTTAAAATTGTGATTATACAGTACATCGGAAAATATTCACAGTGCTTCACTTTTTCCACATTTTATTATGTTACAGCCTTATTCCAAAATGGATTAAATTCATTATTTTCCTCAAAATTCTTTGTTGAAGCACCTTTGGCACCAATTACAGCCTCAAGTCTTTTTATGTATGATGCTACAAGCTTGGCACACCTATTTTTGGGCAGTTTCTCACATTCTTCTTTGCAGGACCTCTCAAGCTCTCTCAGATTGGATGGAGAGCGTTGGTGCACAGCCATTTTCAGATCTCTCCAGAGATGATCAATCAGGTTCAAGTCTGGGCTCTGACTGAGCCACTCAAGGACATTCACAGAGTTGTCCCGTAGCCACTCCTTTGTTATCTTGGCTGTGTGCTTACGGTTGATGTCCTGTTGGAAGATGAACCATCACCCCAGTTTGAGGTTCAGAGTGATCTGGAGCAGGTCTTCATCAAGGATGTCTCTGTACATTGCTGCATTCATCTTTCCCTCGATACTGACTAGTCTCCCAGTTCCTGCCGCTGAAAAACATCCCCAGAGCATGATGCTGCCACCACCATGCTTCACTGTAGGGATGGTATTGGCCAGGTGATGAGGTTTCTTCCAGACACGCTTGCCTTTCAGGCCACAGAGATCTTTGTTTCATCAGACCAGAGAATTTTGTTTCTCATGGTCTGAGAGTCCTTCAGGTGCCTTTAGACAAAGTCCAGGCGGGCTTACTGAGGAGTGGCTTCCGTCTGGCCACTCTACCATACAGGCCTGATTGGTGGAGTGCTGCAGAGATGGTTGTTCTTCTGGAAGGTTCTCCTCTCTCCACAGAGAAATGCTGGAGCTCTGTCAGAGTGACCATCGGGTTCTTGGTCACCTCCCTGACTAAGGCCCTTCTCCCCCGATCGCTCAGTTTGGGTGGCCAGCTCTAGGAAGATTCCCGGTGGTTCCAAACTTCATCCATTTACGGATGATGGAGGCCACTGTGCTCATTGGGACCTTCAATGCTGCAGAAACTTTTCTGTACCCTTCCCCAGATCTGTGCCTCAATACAATCCTGTCTCAGAAGTCTACAGACAAGCCCTTAGACATCATGGCTCGGTTTGTGTTCTGACATGCACTGTTTACTCTGGGACCTTATATAGACAGGTGTGTGCCTTTCCAAATCATGTCCAATCAACTGAATTTACCACAGGTGTACTCCAATCAAGTTGTAGAAACATCTCAAGGATGATCAGTGGAAACATGATGCACCTGAGCTCAATTTTGAGTGTCATGGCAAAGTCTGTGAATACTTATGTACATGTGATTTTCCCATTTTTTTATTTTTAATATATTTGCAAAGATTTCAAACAAACTTCTTTCAAGTTGTCATTATGGGGTATTGTTTGTAGAATTTTGAGGAAAATAATGAATATAATGCATTTTGGATGCACTGTAAATGGTATTGTTTACTGAGGAGAACAATTCGTAGCTAGTTAGCGATGTGACAAGAAATGATCAGACTAATGTGATAGCCTGTTGTTCACTTTATCAGTCGCTGTTTAAGATCCTTCATCACCAGATGAATTATGTAATATCAGCAAGATAACCAACTACTTGCCTCAACATGAGGCTACTGTAACCTATTGAGGCAAACTAAGCTGATATGAATACCAGGGTTTTTTCATACATTAGCAATGTCTGTGTCCTTGAAGGAAATGTGTGCAATGATCAATGTATCATATGAAGTGAGGACACCGCACTGGAGAGTGTAAAGAGAGAGACATTTGAAGTGAATGCAGGTAAAGTGAATATTGTGCAAATGATCGATGAGTTGTATAGGAATTGATATTACAAAGTTTAATGTGTGTAAATGAGTGTTAAATGGATAGATGGGCACATTTCACAGCAGTAGTCAGTGGATAATGTAGACATACACACAAACTAATGTTTTTTGTTGTTGTTTTTTTTTAAGATTCCACAGTTGGCACAGATTGACACAGTTGGAGGAAGAAAGTGTAATAATAAAAGTAATTGGAAGTGTGTGGAGAAAAGGAGAAGAATGATGGGACAGCCTTACCGTGGGAGGAGCAAGATTTTACCAAGGAGCCCAGGGTGATGGGACCAAGATGCCAGTCAGCTGCATGTGTGAAGTCCTACAAGCATCACTGCAGCAAAATTGGAAAGGCAGACAGGGAGAAGATTTTTAAATGCTTTTGGGAGAATATGAACTGGGAAGAGAAAAGAATGTCTGTTAGTGATTTGGTAGATATCATCCCAGTACAGATGAGAAGGGGGTCTGAAAAGTCAAGAAGTTCATCTACTCTTGTTTTCTGTTTAAATGTTGATGGACAGAGCAAGAGAGTGTGCAGGAGTTTTTTTTGGCAACGCTTGGAATAGGGGAATGGTCTGCCCTTAGCTGGGTGCTAGGCACAAGAAATACACAGAAGAATGCAGCATCATGCCAAAGAGATGAAGCTTGTGAGTTCATGAGGTTCATGAGGATCTCCCTAAAGTGCCCTCCCACTACTGTAGGTCATCAACATCAAAACCGTACCTGGAGCCTGTCTTTCAGTTCATGATTGACCTGTATAAAGTGTACCATTGTGCTGCTGAGAAGATGCTGAGACTTTTATCAAGATCGGTGTTCTCAGAAGAATTTAATTGGCAAAACCTGGGTCTTTACCATCCAAAGAAGGACCAGTGTAACACCTGCTGCTCCTTCAAGGCTGGTAACTTACCAGAAAATGAGTGGCAGGACCACTTTCAGAAAAATGAAGAGGCCCGTGCTGCAAAAGTGCAGGATCTGCAAGCCCTCCTCCTCTGCCCCAGATTGAAATTGTCGGCTCTTTACAACAAGACAAAACTAGTTGTCCACAACTTTACAATGTATGACATGTCTACGTGCAACGCCTCTTGCTATGTCTGGCTTGAAGGTGAGGGAGCTCTGTCTGCCAGGGAGGTTGCATCCTGTGTCACTGATTTCCTCTCTGAGCATAAAGAGCATGAGAAGTACATTTTGTGGAGAGATGGTTGTGGGTACCAAAACCGCAACTCGGTGCATGGCAATGCTCTTCTGAAGTTTCCACAGAGATGAAGAAGGTAGTCATTCAGAAGTTCCTGGAGAAGGGGCACACACAGATGGAATGTGACTCTGCGTCTGAGAAACCATGAAATATATGTCCCAGCTGAATACGTTGCCCTGATGAAGACAGCACATTCCAAGTCCAACCCATATGAAGTCAGATATGTGGACCATAACTTCTTCCAAGAGTTCACCAAACTGAGGCTCTGCAAGTCCATCTTCCCTGGGATCAAACCCAGTAAACCCACTGTCCATGATGTCAGAACCATCAGTTAACTATCATACTAAAATCATTTACATTTACATTTATGCATTTGGCAGACGCTTTTATCCAAAGCAACTTACAGAGCCCTTATTACAGGGACAATCCCCCCGGAGCAACCTGGAGTTAAGTGCCTTGCTCAAGGACACAATGGTGGTGGCTGTGGGGCTCGAACCAGTGTCCTTTTGATTACCAGATTACCAGTTATGTTCTTAGACCACTACACCACCACCACACCAGTTATTAGCGACTTGACTTGAACACAATATTGGTGACTTGGACTTGAGCAGTGAGGACTCGGACTCGAGACCTAGTGACTTGACTACAACACTGGTAATGGCTGTAAAGTCTCAAAAACATGAATAACCAGCTCTTCTGAAAACACAATATTTGGGGAAAAATGAGTCTTTCTATTGCTTGGCATTTAAAAAAAAAACAACAAATGACTATTTTGTTTTGATGTGGATCAAGAAGCATCGCTGTGGTGCAGGAAACACTGGAGTACATTTGTGTGACTTTTGAGTCATGAAAATGTCAATCATCAATGGAAGAAACATACCTGAAGAAACAAAATCATCATCATCTCTCTGTTGTTCCTC